>NC_068447.1:35232915-35442915 GCF_023373465.1 Oncorhynchus keta
GAAAAACAATAGGATAAAAAATGTGGCTGATTTCCTATTTTATTGAATAGGTGTTGAGTACAGCATTATGACAGGTGTGAAGGTGTACCCACAACGTTCTGATTAAACACTTGGTTTCTGCCCAAATGCCATATTTCAAAATGGCACCCGGCACCCGCTGCTTTTACACACTTTACACCTATCTATAGTATAGTAGATAGGTGTATAGTGACGTTCCAGGCCTTTGTTCGGTCCTGACATGGCGATTGAGAGCCCTTTGTTCTGGGCAGAGAGGCCCATTCACGTTGCTGCCAGGGGAACAAATTGAATCTGGTTGACAATTAATAGCTCTGCAGCATGTTTAATTAAGAGCATGTAACCAGTGAGAGAGGGCGGGAGTAACTGAGGGATGTGTCGGAGATAAACAGAACAGAGAGAAGAGGAGAAAGAGAGACAGAGAGAGAGAGAGAGCTAGTATTGCCCCAAAAATAGGAGCAGGGCCACCGGGCCATCTGGCTCATTGATCCACTGCCTGCTGTCTGGACAGAGGATCCTTTACACGGAGAAAGGCTGCACCTCCCTCTCCTCTCTCGGAATAGGCTCACGTTTTAGAGGGGAGAGAGATCGGAGACAGATAACACACATTGTGGAGATGGGACTATGCAGGTAGGCTATAGAAACCCGGGTCTGGACGAGGGAAGGAGAGAGGTACCCCCATAAAAACGTGTTCAAAACTGTGGAGCAAAAAGCTACAGCCAAGCAGATGTATTTCACTTCAGCGATAACTTTCCTCTCTGATGTGAAATGACCTTGAAGCGGTGATGATGATTCATGTTTTAGTTAGTCATTCACAGTAGGTTCATATGGCATTGCACACTCAAGAGGGTAACCAGTACACCAGACGGCACCGATAGGACTGGTCTGACTGAACCAGAGCCTGTTGTTGAGAAGTTAAACGCTGTCAAGAGGAAACTGTCTGGATTGGATTCTGTTTGCATGTGACCTTCATTCCTGGTTATTGTAATGTGAACACAAAGAGGCAGCGAGCCAGGAGTAGGAGAGAGGGAGGAGAGGAGAGAGAGTGGGGGAAGAGAGAGTGGGAGAGGGAGGAGAGGAGAGAGAGTGGGGGAAGAGAGAGTGGGAGAGGGAGGAGAGGAGAGAGAGTGGGAGAGGGAGGAGAGGAGAGAGAGTGGGGGAAGAGAGAGTGGGAGAGGGAGGAGAGGAGAGAGCGAGAGAGGGAAGGAAGGGAGAGAGAGAGAGATAATGCCTGCCTTCTGACAGCCTGTCTGATAGCCCAACAATAGAATAGAAGTCATGGCCAGCCAGCCCAATGTGATGCGATGCACTGGACAGACAGCACAACACACACGTCAATTAAACCATGCATGCTAGCCTACCCTCCTTCTGAAAGAACAATCAAATCAGTCAGTGCAGACGTGTGTGTGTGAAGAGGAAGTGGGCGATATGGGCGAACGGGCGATCCCCTCATGGTGACGAGCAGGAAGAAGAGAAAAACCCTCTTTCTTTTCGCCGACTAATTGGCCTGAGCAGTGTGTCTCTCTGATGGCTGTGTGTCTGGTGATATTATTAGGGCCTTGTCTTCTCCCCCTTTCTCTAGCGGATCGGATTGCTCTCTAAAAGCAGAGGGTGTACTGTAGTGTACACACTTCATATCTTTATTGTCATTTCACCTTCTGCCCTTTATCTCTGTCTCCCGTTTCTCCCTTCCTGTCTGTCTGTCTGCCGAGCTCTGTCTGTCTGTCTGCCTGTCTGTCTGTCATAGAGCTGTACCAAAAACATTCCTTCCTTCTGTGTATCACAGTCTCCTGGAGCTGGAGCAACTCATCTCCCTCCTGTCTTTCTCTCTCTGATTCCTTTCAGTACATTTGACTCTGTTGTACCTAAAGACTGGTTCTCCATCTTTGGATTTGGACTGTCAGGATCTGAACAAGAGAAACGTGATACAGTAGCCAATATCACTAGCTCCTTCTGTGCACTCACACACACACACACACACACACACACACACACATACACACACCTTCGCCACATGACCGAAATAACCCACGGCTGAGTGGTCAAAGGGAGGCGCAATTTCACAGAGAGCCCAGTAGGGGTTCTGGGGGGCGTCTCAGATTGGAAGTTAGAAATTGGTTTCACGCTAGGGTGCTCTTGTCATTTGTCCGTGCTTAATAGTGGAATTCAGGATCATTCAGCCATTCATTGATTCTGGGGGTGGCTGAAATATATAGACTCTCAGACTTGCATGAGTCTTGTCTCACCTCATTCTGGCATTTTTAGGGAAATTGGTAGAATCTCCCTCTGGTTGCCTCACACTATGGTGGCCTTGCAATGACACCATGGTCTCGGAGCCCTGGTCTCAGAGCCCTGGTCTCAGAGCCCTGGTCTCGGAGCCCTGGTCTCAGAGCCCTGGTCTCAGAGCCCTGGTCTCAGAGCCCTGGTCTCAGAGCCATACTTTGCATATTGTATTTCTGAGCACCTTCAAGACGTATGATACCTACTAATGGCCTAGTTACTTTAGACAGAAACGAAAGTTGGGAGGTTGGTCGGGCGTATTCAGCGACAGTCTAGCAATCCAAAGGTTGCATGTTCGAGTCACGTCGGGGACTTAACTTAACCCAATTCACCTAACCTGCTACGTCAATGATCCTAACCTTTGTTGTTAGTTCCCCTAAACTGCCAACGTTAATTCTCCCTGTAATTCTCCTATGGTGTTACATTCAACAAGCAACCTAATAATACTATACGTTCCCCAAGACATACGCTAAGTTACATCATCCAATCCAATGTATGTATGACGGGTGCTACATATGATACTAGCTATACATACATCCTCTAATTCCTATGATATTGTACGAGCACTGTTCCATTCTTGATGTAACCTAACTAAACATGATACACTACATGACCAAAAGTATGTGGACACCTGCTCGTCGAACATCTCATTCCAAAATCATGGACAAGAGCATTAGTGAGGTCGGGCACTGATGTTGGGCGATTAGGCCTGACTCGCAGTCAGCCTTCTAATTAATTCCAAAGGTGTTGTATAGGGTTGAGATCAGGGTTCTGTGCGGGCCAGTCAAGTTCTTCCACAACGATCTCAACAAATCATTTATGTATGGCCTCGCTCTGTGCACGGGGGCATTGTCATGCTGAAACAGGAAAGGGCCTTCTCCAAACTGTTGCCACAATGTTGGAAGCACAGAATTGTCTATAATGTCATTGTATTGCATTGTAGCGTTAAGATTTCCCTTCACTGGAACTAAGGGGCCTAGCCAGAACAATCAAAAACAGCCCTAGACCATTATTCCTCCTCCACCAAACTTTACCGTTGGCACTATGCATTGGGGCAGGTAGCGTTCTCCTGGCATCCGCGAAACCCAGATTCATCCGTCGGACTGCCAGATGGGGAAGCGTTATTCATTACTCCAGAGAACGCATTTCCACTGGTCCAGAGTCCAATGGTGGTGAGCTTTACACCACTCCAGCCAACGCTTGGCATTGCTCATGGTGATCTTAGGCTTGTGTGAGGCTGCTCGGCCATGGAAACCCATTTCATGAAGCTCCCGACGAACAGTTCTTGTGCTGACGTTGCTTCCAGAGGCAGTTTGGAACTTGATAGTGAGTGCTGCAACCGAGGACAGATTAGTTTTACGCGCTTCAGCACTCGGTCGTCCCGTTCTGTGAGCTTGTGTGGCCTCCCACTTTGCGGCTGAGCCGTTGTTGCTCCTAGACATTTCCACTTCACTATAACAGCACTTACAGTTGACCGGGGCAGCTCTAGCATGGAAGAAATTTGACAAACTGACTTGTTTGAAAGGTGACATCCTATGACAGTGCCACTTTAAAAGTCACTGACCTCTTCAGTAAGGCCATTCCACTGCCAATGTTTGTCTGCGGAGATTGCATGGCTGTGTGCTCGATTGTATACACTGTGAAGGAACATTTACATGACAACACCTGTCAGCAGCGGCTGTTGCTTAAATAGCCAAATCCACTCATTTGAAGGGATGTCCACATACTTTTGTATACATAATATATATCACACTAAATGGAGTGTAAAAGATTTCTGTTCAGAATAATACGAATTTCCCTAAGCCCACTTTGGGAAGGGAGTCTGATGTCATGTCATTGATGTGGGTAGTACTAGGCAGACCTGGATTGCAGACCTGGATGTCCCGTCATTGTGTGCCTGACAGGTGGTCTTTGACTTGTGGAATCATTACACTTTTTAACTCGTTATAATGCCTGTATAGTACTATATTTCATCTGTCAGGAAAGAACTTGAATCATGTTGTAGATCAGCTGCTAGACATTCTATATAAAACATTACACATGGGCTATTTATTTGTATTGTATTTACAGCAGTATACCCTTCTAGAAGATTGTGACGGTCATTGCATATAGGCAGTTAGCTAGGAGAATCTCGCCACAGTCTCGGGCCACCACTGCTAACTTGGAGTGAGAATCTGAGAGTTTCGGCTCGGTTCTGAGTTGAAGAGGAGAGAAGAATACAGCCGGTGTGCCTGGTGGGGAAGGTCAGCGTCATGGAGCCAGGCGAGGCATAGCGGGAGCTCCGTCCAGCTCGCTTCCCCTCTGCTGGCGTGTCAGCGGGGGCACAGGCGTCCTGCTGTAGGAATGAGGAAGAGGACGTGGTACGGAACACAAGAGGTCACAGAGCCACGGGGGGGAGGGGGGGTCAAGACTCCTACCCCTGTCTGCCACAAAGTTATCCCTAAAACCACAGCAAGAGAGATAGAGAGTGAGAGGGAAAAGGCCTGCAACCAAACATACTCTTCTCAATGGTAAACCTGAAGAGGGCCCATATTGTATGTCATAATAGTATTGTTATTCCCTTTTCTCCTTATTCCTTTACAACGAGGCCATGTTGATGGTTTACATCAGTTACCTTAGAAGACCGTGGCACGAACCACTAAGTCCTATTGCCGACTAACTACTGCTAGATGGATTCCTTTCATTTCACTCACTTTGTGTCCCTCTCTCGTCACACGTCCCTCTCTCATCACCACACTGTAGATCTATTCCATATAAACCTCTCTCATCACCACACTGTAGATCTATTCCATATAAACCTCTCTCATCACCACACCGTAGATCTATTCCATATAAACCTCTCTCATCACCACACTGTAGATCTATTCCATATAAACCTCTCTCGTCACCACACCGTAGATCTATTCCCATATAAACCTCTCTCGTCACCACACCGTAGATCTATTCCATATAAACCTCTCTCATCACCACACCGTAGATCTATTCCCATATAAACCTCTCTCATCACCACACCGTAGATCTATTCCCATATAAACCTCTCTCATCACCACACCGTAGATCTATTCCATATAAACCTCTCTCGTCACCACACTGTAGATCTATTCCATATAAACCTCTCTCATCACCACACCGTAGATATATTCCATATAAACCTCTCTCATCACCACACCGTAGATCTATTCCATATAAACCTCTCTCATCACCACACCGTAGATCTATTCCATATAAACCTCTCTCATCACCACACCGTAGATCTATTCCCATATAAACCTCTCTCATCACCACACCGTAGATCTATTCCCATATAAACCTCTCTCTTCACCACACCGTAGATCCATTCCCATATAAACCTCTCTCCACACCGTAGATCTATTCCCATATAAAGATCTATTCCATATAAACCTCTCTCATCACCACACTGTAGATCTATTCCATATAAACCTCTCTCATCACCACACAGTAGATCTATTCCATATAAACCTCTCTCATCACCACACCGTAGATCTATTCCCATATAAACCTCTCTCTTCACCACACTGTAGATCTATTCCATATAAACCTCTCTCATCACCACACCGTAGATCTATTCCCATATAAACCTCTCTCATCACCACACCGTACATCTATTCCCATATAAACCTCTCTCATCACCACACCGTAGATCTATTCCCATATAAACCTCTCTCGTCACACGTCCCTCTCTCATCACCACACCGTAGATCTATTCCCATATAAACCTCTCTCATCACCACACCGTAGATCTATTCCATATAAACCTCTCTCATCACCACACCGTAGATCTATTCCCATATAAACCTCTCTCATCACCACACCGTAGATCTATTCCATATAAACCTCTCTCATCACCACACCGTAGATCTATTCCATATAAACCTCTCTCATCACCACACTGTAGATCTATTCCATATAAACCTCTCTCGTCACCACACCGTAGAGCTATTCCCATATAAACCTCTCTCATCACCACACCGTAGATCTATTCCCATATAAACCTCTCTCTTCACCACACCGTAGATCTATTCCATATAAACCTCTCTCATCACCACACGTAGATCTATTCCCATATAAACCTCTCTCATACCGTAGATCTATTCCCATATAAACCTCTCTCATCACCACACCGTAGATCTATTCCCATATAAACCTCTCTCATCACCACACCGTAGATCTATTCCATATAAACCTCTCTCATCATCACACCGTAGATCTATTCCATATAAACCTCTCTCATCACCACACCGTAGATCTATTCCCATATAAACCTCTCTCATCACCACACCGTAGATCTATTCCATATAAACCTCTCTCATCACCACACCGTAGATCTATTCCCATATAAACCTCTCTCATCACCACACCGTAGATCTATTCCCATATAAACCCTCTCATCACCACACCGTAGATCTATTCCCATATAAACCTCTCTCATCACCACACCGTAGATCTATTCCATATAAACCTCTCTTCACCACACCGTAGATCTATTCCCATATAAACCTCTCTCATCACCACACCGTAGATCTATTCCATATAAACCTCTCTCATCACCACACCGTAGATCTATTCCATATAAAAACTCTCTCATCACCACACTGTAGATCTATTCCATATAAACCTCTTTCATCACCACACCGTATATCTATTCCCATATAAACCTCTCCCATCACCACACCGTATATCTATTCCCATATAAACCTCTCTCATCACCACACCGTAGATATATTCCATATAAACCTCTCTCATCACCACACTGTAGATCTATTCCCATATAAACCTCTCTCATCGCCACACCGTAGATCTATTCCATATAAACCTCTCTCATCACCACACTGTAGATCTATTCCAAATAAACCTCTCTCATCACCACACCGTAGATATATTCCATATAAACCTCTCTCATCACCACACTGTAGATCTATTCCATATAAACCTCTCTCATCACCACACCGTAGATCTATTCCATATAAACGTCTCTCGTCACACGTCCCTCTCTCATCACCACACCGTAGCTATTCCCATATAAACCTCTCTCATGACCACACCGTAGATCTATTCCCATATAAACCTCTCTCATCACCACACCGTAGATCTATTCCCATATAAACCTCTCTCATCACCACACCGTAGATCTATTCCCATATAAACCTCTCTCATCACCACACCGTAGATCTATTCCATATAAACCTCTCTCATCACCACACCGTAGATCTATTCCCATATAAACCTCTCTCATCACCACACCGTAGATCTATTCCCATATAAACCTCTCTCATCACCACACCGTAGATCTATTCCATATAAACCTCTCTCTTCACCACACCGTAGATCTATTCCCATATAAACCTCTCTCATCACCACACCGTAGATCTATTCCCATATAAACCTCTCTCTTCACCACACCATAGATCTATTCCCATATAAACCTCTCTCATCACCACACCGTAGATCTATTCCCATATAAACCTCTCTCTTCACCACACCGTAGATCTATTCCCATATAAACCTCCCTCTTCACCACACCGTAGATCTATTCCCATATAAACCTCTCTCATCACCACACCGTAGAGCTATTCCCATATAAACCTCTCTCATCACCACACCGTAGATCTATTCCCATATAAACCTCTCTCATCACCACACCGTAGATCTATTCCCATATAAACCTCTCTCATCACCACACCGTAGATCTATTCCCATATAAACCTCTCTCATCACCACACCGTAGATCTATTCCCATATAAACCTCTCTCATCACCACACCGTAGATCTATTCCCATATAAACCTCTCTCATCACCACACCGTAGATCTATTCCCATATAAACCTCTCTCATCACCACACCGTAGATCTATTCCATATAAACCTCTCTCTTCACCACACCGTAGATCTATTCCCATATAAACCTCTCTCATCACCACACCGTAGATCTATTCCCATATAAACCTCTCTCTTCACCACACCGTAGATCTATTCCCATATAAACCTCTCTCATCACCACACCGTAGATCTATTCCCATATAAACCTCTCTTCACCACACCGTAGATCTATTCCCATATAAACCTCTCTCTTCACCACACCGTAGATCTATTCCCATATAAACCTCTCTCATCACCACACCGTAGAGCTATTCCCATATAAACCTCTCTCATCACCACACCGTAGATCTATTCCATATAAAAACCTCTCTCATCACCACACTGTAGATCTATTCCATATAAACCTCTTTCGTCACCACACCGTAGAGCTATTCCCATATAAACCTCTCCCATCACCACACCGTATATCTATTCCCATATAAACCTCTCTCATCACCACACCGTAGATATATTCCATATAAACCTCTCTCATCACCACACTGTAGATCTATTCCCATATAAACCTCTCTCATCGCCACACCGTAGATCTATTCCATATAAACCTCTCTCATCACCACACTGTAGATCTATTCCAAATAAACCTCTCTCATCACCACACCGTAGATATATTCCATATAAACCTCTCTCATCACCACACTGTAGATCTATTCCATATAAACCTCTCTCATCACCACACCGTAGATCTATTCCATATAAACGTCTCTCATCACCACACTGTAGATCTATTCCATATAAACCTCTCTCGTCACCACACCGTAGAGCTATTCCCATATAAACCTCTCTCATCACCACACCGTATATCTATTCCCATATAAACCTCTCTCATCACCACACCGTAGATCTATTCCCATATAAACCTCTCTTCACCACACCGTAGATCCATTCCCATATAAACCTCTCTCATCACCACACTGTAGATCTATTCCCATATAAACCTCTCTCTTCGCCACACCGTACATCTATTCCCATATAAACCTCTCTCATCACCACACCGTAGATCTATTCCATATAAACCTCTCTCATCACCACACCGTAGATCTATTCCCATATAAACCTCTCTCGTCACACGTCCCTCTCTCATCACCACACCGTAGAGCTATTCCCATATAAACCTCTCTCATGACCACACCGTAGATCTATTCCCATATAAACCTCTCTCATCACCACACCGTAGATCTATTCCCATATAAACCTCTCTCATCACCACACCGTAGATCTATTCCATATAAACCTCTCTCATCACCACACCGTAGATCTATTCCATATAAACCTCTCTCATCACCACCCCTTAGATCTATTCCATATAAACCTCTCTCATCACCACACTGTAGATCTATTCCATATAAACCTCTCTCGTCACCACACCGTAGATCTATTCCCATATAAACTCTCTCACACGTCCCTCTCTCATCACCACACCGTAGCTATTCCCATATAAACCTCTCTCATGACCACACCGTAGATCTATTCCCATATAAACCTCTCTCATCACCACACCGTAGATCTATTCCCATATAAACCTCTCTCATCACCACACCGTAGATCTATTCCCATATAAACCTCTCTCATCACCACACCGTAGATCTATTCCATATAAACCTCTCTCATCACCACACCTTAGATCTATTCCATATAAACCTCTCTCATCACCACACTGTAGATCTATTCCATATAAACCTCTCTCATCACCACACCGTAGATCTATTCCCATATAAACCTCTCTCGTCACACGTCCCTCTCTCATCACCACACCGTAGAGCTATTCCCATATAAACCTCTCTCATGACCACACCGTAGATCTATTCCATATAAACCTCTCTCATTACCACACCGTAGAGCTATTCCCATATAAACCTCTCTCATCACCACACCGTAGATCTATTCCATATAAACCTCTCTCATCACCACACTGTAGATCTATTCCATATAAACCTCTTTCGTCACCACACCGTAGAGCTATTCCCATATAAACCTCTCTCATCACCACACCGTAGATCTATTCCCATATAAACCTCTCTCTTCACCACACCGTAGATCTATTCTCATATCTCATCACCACACCGTAGATCTATTCCATATAAACCTCTCTCTTCACCACACTGTAGATCTATTCCCATATAAACCTCTCTCATCACCACACCGTAGATCTATTCCCATATAAACCTCTCTCATCACCACACCGTAGATCTATTCCATATAAACCTCTCTCTTCACCACACCGAGATCTATTCCCATATAAACCTCTCTCATCACCACACCGTAGATCTATTCCATATAAACCTCTCTCATCACCACACTGTAGATCTATTCCATATAAACCTCTCTCGTCACACGTCCCTCTCTCTTCACCACACCGTAGATCTATTCCCATATAAACCTCTCTCATCACCACACCGTAGATCTATTCCCATATAAACCTCTCTCATCACCACACCGTAGATCTATTCCATATAAACCTCTCTCATCACCACACTGTAGATCTATTCCATATAAACCTCTCTCATTACCACACCGTAGATCTATTCCCATATAAACCTCTCTCATCACCACACCGTAGATCTATTCCCATATAAACCTCTCTCATCACCACACCGTAGATCTATTCCCATATAAACCTCTCTCATCACCACACCGTAGATCTATTCCATATAAACCTCTCTCTTCACCACACCGTAGATCTATTCCCATATAAACCTCTCTCATCACCACACCGTAGATCTATTCCCATATAAACCTCTCTCTTCACCACACCGTAGATCTATTCCCATATAAACCTCTCTCATCACCACACCGTAGATCTATTCCCATATAAACTCTCTCACCACACCGTAGATCTATTCCCATATAAACCTCTCTCTTCACCACACCGTAGATCTATTCCCATATAAACCTCTCTCATCACCACACCGTAGAGCTATTCCCATATAAACCTCTCTCATCACCACACCGTAGATCTATTCCATATAAAAACCTTTCTCATCACCACACCGTAGATCTATTCCCATATAAACCTCTCTCTTCACCACACCGTAGATCTATTCCCATATAAACCTCTCTCTTCACCACACCGTAGATCTATTCCCATATAAACCTCTCTCTTCACCACACCGTAGAGCTATTCCCATATAAACCTCTCCCATCACCACACCGTATATCTATTCCCATATAAACCTCTCTCATCACCACACCGTAGATATATTCCATATAAACCTCTCTCATCACCACACTGTAGATCTATTCCCATATAAACCTCTCTCATCGCCACACCGTAGATCTATTCCATATAAACCTCTCTCATCACCACACTGTAGATCTATTCCAAATAAACCTCTCTCATCACCACACCGTAGATATATTCCATATAAACCTCTCTCATCACCACACTGTAGATCTATTCCATATAAACCTCTCTCATCACCACACCGTAGATCTATTCCATATAAACGTCTCTCATCACCACACTGTAGATCTATTCCATATAAACCTCTCTCGTCACCACACCGTAGAGCTATTCCCATATAAACCTCTCTCATCACCACACCGTATATCTATTCCCATATAAACCTCTCTCATCACCACACCGTAGATCTATTCCCATATAAACCTCTCTCTTCACCACACCGTAGATCCATTCCCATATAAACCTCTCTCATCACCACACTGTAGATCTATTCCCATATAAACCTCTCTCTTCGCCACACCGTACATCTATTCCCATATAAACCTCTCTCATCACCACACCGTAGATCTATTCCATATAAACCTCTCTCATCACCACACCGTAGATCTATTCCCATATAAACCTCTCTCGTCACACGTCCCTCTCTCATCACCACACCGTAGAGCTATTCCCATATAAACCTCTCTCATGACCACACCGTAGATCTATTCCCATATAAACCTCTCTCATCACCACACCGTAGATCTATTCCCATATAAACCTCTCTCATCACCACACCGTAGATCTATTCCATATAAACCTCTCTCATCACCACACCGTAGATCTATTCCATATAAACCTCTCTCATCACCACCCCTTAGATCTATTCCATATAAACCTCTCTCATCACCACACTGTAGATCTATTCCATATAAACCTCTCTCGTCACCACACCGTAGATCTATTCCCATATAAACCTCTCTCGTCACACGTCCCTCTCTCATCACCACACCGTAGCTATTCCCATATAAACCTCTCTCATGACCACACCGTAGATCTATTCCCATATAAACCTCTCTCATCACCACACCGTAGATCTATTCCCATATAAACCTCTCTCATCACCACACCGTAGATCTATTCCCATATAAACCTCTCTCATCACCACACCGTAGATCTATTCCATATAAACCTCTCTCATCACCACACCTTAGATCTATTCCATATAAACCTCTCTCATCACCACACTGTAGATCTATTCCATATAAACCTCTCTCATCACCACACCGTAGATCTATTCCCATATAAACCTCTCTCGTCACACGTCCCTCTCTCATCACCACACCGTAGAGCTATTCCCATATAAACCTCTCTCATGACCACACCGTAGATCTATTCCATATAAACCTCTCTCATTACCACACCGTAGAGCTATTCCCATATAAACCTCTCTCATCACCACACCGTAGATCTATTCCATATAAACCTCTCTCATCACCACACTGTAGATCTATTCCATATAAACCTCTTTCGTCACCACACCGTAGAGCTATTCCCATATAAACCTCTCTCATCACCACACCGTAGATCTATTCCCATATAAACCTCTCTCTTCACCACACCGTAGATCTATTCCCATATAAACCTCTCTCATCACCACACCGTAGATCTATTCCCATATAAACCTCTCTCTTCACCACACTGTAGATCTATTCCCATATAAACCTCTCTCATCACCACACCGTAGAGCTATTCCCATATAAACCTCTCTCATCACCACACCGTAGATCTATTCCATATAAACCTCTCTCTTCACCACACCGGAGATCTATTCCCATATAAACCTCTCTCATCACCACACCGTAGATCTATTCCATATAAACCTCTCTCATCACCACACTGTAGATCTATTCCATATAAACCTCTCTCGTCACACGTCCCTCTCTCTTCACCACACCGTAGATCTATTCCCATATAAACCTCTCTCATCACCACACCGTAGATCTATTCCCATATAAACCTCTCTCATCACCACACCGTAGATCTATTCCATATAAACCTCTCTCATCACCACACTGTAGATCTATTCCATATAAACCTCTCTCATTACCACACCGTAGATCTATTCCCATATAAACCTCTCTCATCACCACACCGTAGATCTATTCCCATATAAACCTCTCTCATCACCACACCGTAGATCTATTCCCATATAAACCTCTCTCATCACCACACCGTAGATCTATTCCATATAAACCTCTCTCTTCACCACACCGTAGATCTATTCCCATATAAACCTCTCTCATCACCACACCGTAGATCTATTCCCATATAAACCTCTCTCTTCACCACACCGTAGATCTATTCCCATATAAACCTCTCTCATCACCACACCGTAGATCTATTCCCATATAAACCTCTCTCTTCACCACACCGTAGATCTATTCCCATATAAACCTCTCTCTTCACCACACCGTAGATCTATTCCCATATAAACCTCTCTCATCACCACACCGTAGAGCTATTCCCATATAAACCTCTCTCATCACCACACCGTAGATCTATTCCATATAAAAACCTTTCTCATCACCACACCGTAGATCTATTCCCATATAAACCTCTCTCTTCACCACACCGTAGATCTATTCCCATATAAACCTCTCTCTTCACCACACCGTAGATCTATTCCCATATAAACCTCTCTCTTCACCACACCGTAGAGCTATTCCCATATAAACCTCTCCCATCACCACACCGTATATCTATTCCCATATAAACCTCTCTCATCACCACACCGTAGATATATTCCATATAAACCTCTCTCATCACCACACTGTAGATCTATTCCCATATAAACCTCTCTCATCGCCACACCGTAGATCTATTCCATATAAACCTCTCTCATCACCACACTGTAGATCTATTCCAAATAAACCTCTCTCATCACCACACCGTAGATATATTCCATATAAACCTCTCTCATCACCACACTGTAGATCTATTCCATATAAACCTCTCTCATCACCACACCGTAGATCTATTCCATATAAACGTCTCTCATCACCACACTGTAGATCTATTCCATATAAACCTCTCTCGTCACCACACCGTAGAGCTATTCCCATATAAACCTCTCTCATCACCACACCGTATATCTATTCCCATATAAACCTCTCTCATCACCACACCGTAGATCTATTCCCATATAAACCTCTCTCTTCACCACACCGTAGATCCATTCCCATATAAACCTCTCTCATCACCACACCGTAGATCTATTCCCATATAAACCTCTCTCTTCACCACACCGTACATCTATTCCCATATAAACCTCTCTCATCACCACACCGTAGATCTATTCCCATATAAACCTCTCTCGTCACACGTCCCTCTCTCATCACCACACCGTAGAGCTATTCCCATATAAACCTCTCTCATGACCACACCGTAGATCTATTCCCATATAAACCTCTCTCATCACCACACCGTAGATCTATTCCCATATAAACCTCTCTCGTCACCACACCGTAGATCTATTCCATATAAACCTCTCTCATCACCACACCGTAGATCTATTCCCATATAAACCTCTCTCATCACCACACCGTAGATCTATTCCATATAAACCTCTCTCATCACCACACCGTAGATCTATTCCATATAAACCTCTCTCATCACCACACCTTAGATCTATTCCATATAAACCTCTCTCATCACCACACCGTAGATCTATTCCCATATAAACCTCTCTCGTCACCACACCGTAGATCTATTCCATATAAACCTCTCTCATCACCACACCGTAGATCTATTCCCATATAAACCTCTCTCATCACCACACTGTAGATCTATTCCATATAAACCTCTCTCATCACCACACCGTAGATCTATTCCCATATAAACCTCTCTCGTCACACGTCCCTCTCTCATCACCACACCGTAGCTATTCCCATATAAACCTCTCTCATGACCACACCGTAGATCTATTCCCATATAAACCTCTCTCATCACCACACCGTAGATCTATTCCCATATAAACCTCTCTCATCACCACACCGTAGATCTATTCCCATATAAACCTCTCTCATCACCACACCGTAGATCTATTCCCATATAAACCTCTCTCATCACCACACCGTAGATCTATTCCCATATAAACCTCTCTCATCATCACACCGTAGATCTATTCCCATATAAACCTCTCTCATCACCACACCGTAGATCTATTCCCATATAAACCTCTCTCATCACCACACCGTAGATCTATTCCATATAAACCTCTCTCATCACCACACCTTAGATCTATTCCATATAAACCTCTCTCATCACCACACTGTAGATCTATTCCATATAAACCTCTCTCATCACCACACCGTAGATCTATTCCCATATAAAAACGTCCCTCTCTCATCACCACACCGTAGAGCTATTCCCATATAAACCTCTCTCATGACCACACCGTAGATCTATTCCATATAAACCTCTCTCATTACCACACCGTAGAGCTATTCCCATATAAACCTCTCTCATCACCACACCGTAGATCTATTCCATATAAACCTCTCTCATCACCACACTGTAGATCTATTCCATATAAACCTCTTTCGTCACCACACCGTAGAGCTATTCCCATATAAACCTCTCTCATCACCACACCGTAGATCTATTCCCATATAAACCTCTCTCTTCACCACACCGTAGATCTATTCCCATATAAACCTCTCTCATCACCACACCGTAGATCTATTCCCATATAAACCTCTCTCTTCACCACACTGTAGATCTATTCCCATATAAACCTATCTCATCACCACACCGTAGATCTATTCCATATAAACCTCTCTCATCACCACACTGTAGATCTATTCCATATAAACCTCTCTCGTCACACGTCCCTCTCTCTTCACCACACCGTAGATCTATTCCCATATAAACCTCTCTCATCACCACACCGTAGATCTATTCCCATATAAACCTCTCTCATCACCACACCGTAGATCTATTCCATATAAACCTCTCTCATCACCACACTGTAGATCTATTCCATATAAACCTCTCTCGTCACACGTCCCTCTCTCTTCACCACACCGTAGATCTATTCCCATATAAACCTCTCTCATCACCACACCGTAGATCTATTCCATATAAACCTCTCTCATCACCACACCGTAGATCTATTCCCATATAAACCTCTCTCATCACCACACCTTAGAGCTATTCCCATATAAACCTCTCTCGTCACACGTCCCTCTCTCATCACCACACCGTAGATCTATTCCCATATAAACCTCTCTCATCACCACACCGTAGATCTATTCCCATATAAACCTCTCTCATCACCACACCTTAGATCTATTCCCATATAAACCTCTCTCGTCACACGTCCCTCTCTCATCACCACACCGTAGATCTATTCCCATATAAACCTCTCTCATCACCACACCGTAGATCTATTCCCATATAAAACTCTCTCATCACCACACCGTAGATCTATTCCATATAAACCTCTCTCATCACCACACCGTAGATCTATTCCATATAAACCTCTCTCATCACCACACCGTAGATCTATTCCCATATAAACCTCTCTCATCACCACACCGTAGATCTATTCCCATATAAATCTCTCTCATCACCACACCGTAGATCTATTCCATATAAACCTCTCTCATCATCACACCGTAGATCTATTCCCATATAAACCTCTCTCATCACCACACCGTAGATCTATTCCCATATAAACCTCTCTCATCACCACACCGTAGATCTATTCCCATATAAACCTCTCTCTTCACCACACTGTAGATCTATTCCCATATAAACCTCTCTCATCACCACACCGTAGATCTATTCCCATATAAACCTCTCTCATCACCACACCGTAGATCTATTCCATATAAACCTCTCTCATCATCACACCGTAGATCTATTCCCATATAAACCTCTCTCATCACCACACCGTAGATCTATTCCCATATAAACCTCTCTCTTCACCACACCGTAGATCTATTCCATATAAACCTCTCTCTTCACCACACCGTAGATCCATTCCCATATAAACCTCTCTCATCACCACACCGTAGATCTATTCCCATATAAACCTCTCTCATCACCACACCGTAGATCTATTCCATATAAACCTCTCTCATCATCACACCGTAGATCTATTCCCATATAAACCTCTCTCATCACCACACCGTAGATCTATTCCCATATAAACCTCTCTCATCACCACACCGTAGATCTATTCCATATAAACCTCTCTCATCATCACACCGTAGATCTATTCCCATATAAACCTCTCTCATCACCACACCGTAGATCTATTCCATATAAACCTCTCTCATCATCACACCGTAGATCTATTCCCATATAAACCTCTCTCATCACCACACCGTAGATCTATTCCCATATAAACCTCTCTCATCACCACACCGTAGATCTATTCCCATATAAACCTCTCTCATCACCACACCGTAGATCTATTCCCATATAAACCTCTCTCATCACCACACCTTAGATCTATTCCCATATAAACCTCTCTCATCACCACACCGTAGATCTATTCCCATATAAACCTCTCACTTCACCACACCGTAGATCTATTCCCATATAAACCTCTCTCTTCCATCTTCCCTCTTTATCTCTTTCTTCATCACCCTGCACTCGATTTCTCCTTCTCCTTTTATTTGTTACTCACTTCCTTTCAATCTTTCTCAATGCCTAGAAACCTTTCCTGTTCTCTGTGCGCCTTTCTCAAACACCCACACGACTATAGACATGTAGTGCACACAGACACGTACACACTTAGCAGTGGGCGGGCGAGCCTCTTGTGTCGTGGTACTCTGTGGGGTGAGAGGTGGGAGGCGGGCGTGTGGAGGCTGACCATCGCACTGCCTCTCTCAGGGCTAAATGATTACATCCTCTCAAAGAACAGTTTCACTTCCATCGGAGACGGCAGCCGTGACACCAAAGCCAAAACAATTTCGCTAAGTGCCAACTCCCTCTCTCCCTGGTCGGCGTCCCCGCCTCCCTCCGTCTGCCCGCCCGCCCGCACCCAGTGCCTCTCCTCTCCAGTCACTCTCACCAATTATGTTGTCTGCTTGTTACACTGTAACACCCACAGCCATGGTAAACAAACAGAAATATAGACAAGCTCAGTGCAAAGTGGTGGAGCAGTATTCTATGCTATTCCCATTGATTGTGGAAGCAGGGAGGCGTGCAGAAGGGGAGAGAAGGAGGCTCCCGATGAGAGAAGCCTCCAGTGTCTCCCATAGTGCACCTGGAGAACATCTAAGCCGTTCAGGATCAATGTAGGATTGATCCCAGTGTATCTATGTATAATGTAGACCAGAGGAATGGGCGGCTTGTCTTTCCCCTCATCTTCCCATGCAGGACAGGGCGAGCATCAGCTGTAGCTGCGGGAAATACCTGAAGTGTGTTTTAAACATTCAAAGACGATGTAAGCCAGGAGTCTCCTTACTATCAACCAGGTCGATTAGGGATGGTGAGAGAAAGTAGGTCTACCCTCTTACAGGATACTTACAGGATCATTTACTGTCCTGCTCCAGGAACAGTTCACCCAAGATGACGAGCCTCAGCAGGATTGTGTGGATGGGTGGTTGCCATGTTGGTACCGTGGGACATGGGTTGTGGAGACAGAGCACTGTGTGTAGGATAGAGCAGTAGCAGGTAGAGCATTCCATTAGGGGTGATAAAACAGAGGTAGCGGTGTGTGTGTGTGTCCCGCTGTCTGGGCATCCCTGCAGGTTGCAGAAGGTCTTAATGGGCAGGGTGGTGGGGTACAGGGCATCTTTAAAACCTGCTCAGGGACTCATAGAATGGCCTCAAACTGCCTCGCCCCTCACCAGCAGATGCCAAGTGCAGCTGTCAACACACTATTGTTAATCCACTCTCTTTTGCTAGCTCCTTAGTATAGTAACACTATAGTAACACTAATCCAGCCTTCACTCTCTTTTAGGCAAGCTGAGGTAAAGTTACTTGAACAAAGTTTATAGGTCTTCATTTTATCCACTTGTACATTCACAGTAAAATACCTTTAGTTTCTTCCACAATCGCTTTCCGTACTGCTTTAAAAATCGTTTTTCTTTGCCTGACGACTCGTCCGGAATTTAATTCCGCGGCTCTATTGATTGCCACACACATTCCGTCTGAAGCCGTTTGTGTGACTTCAAAACGAGGGGCGTTGTAAACGAATTCATCAGCGATTGGATCGTCTCTAACAAATCTAGCCAGAGGATTGGAGTTGATAACGTCATCATGTAGGCTGGTCTCTGGCCCAAACCATTCGTTTCTGGGACCAAGCTAATGTTTTATTCCACGGCTACACCTTTTCCAACATTGATATATGGCACATTTCCAATGTTCAAAAAGTTACAATCCTACAATCTTAACTTCCCTCTACTTAAAATGATCCACCTCGAATCAGCTATATGGCCACGTGAGATCATATTGATGGTACAATGAAATTTTGAAATATTGCTCCTAGGACATTACACATTCAAGAATTATAAAGAAAAAAGACACAATGATTCACCGTGGGGGCTGCGTTTTGGAAGTGTGAATGGATGCAGACTTTTAATCAGACCTTCTCCTGCTTTTCACACATTGGTCTCTGTCATAATCACACTTTTTGGATATTCCTTATTTTTTCCTATCGCTCTCGTCTTTCACTCCCTTTCTCTCTCTCCCTCTCTCCCTCTCTCCCTGTCCATCACTCCATCTCTCCTGTTTTTAATTGCATTTGAATTTGTCTTCCGGGATCCCTTGATACTGGAGCAGCTATCCATGCTCCCACCTCTCTCCCTCCTCTCCTCCCTCCTCTATTCCATTTGCTCCTGGCCCTGGCCAGTTATGTTTCATGGGCTGCCCTGGAGGAAATATCAGATGACCTGGCTCTCCACACAGAGCCTGGGATCCTGTGGAGTTGGGTCATCAGGGAGGCTCTTCTCACCATATCCGTCTTCAACCGCCACCCCTTTCCGCTCATACAGCTTCCTGCTTTCAAGTGCAGGCCAAGGTCAAAGACAGCAGCACCGTCAGGCAGGATACATTCCCTCATTCCCCAGGCCTCAACTAAAGCATGACCAGAGGCACTGTGCTACTATATACCCTATCCTAACCTGTCCTATGCTCTATGATGATTCTCAAGTGCCATTAGCTGAGGCTGCTAATCAATACACTGTAGAAAATTGTTTTTCTAAGAGCTTTCGATTAACATAGCTTTTCATTAGTGCCATTGTGCTAGACAACGAGTGAAAAAGACACGTAATGGCTCAAAAGAGGGCGAATAACTGTTGAACCTCTGCTTTTCATACGTTCTGCACTGTATTCTTAAAGGCTCATACTTACCAGGGAGTAAACCCATGTATCTTTCCTCTGCCTTTGTTAAAGATTAGTATTTGGGGGAAATGTACCCATCAACTAGTAGCATGGATGGATGCTTGTATTCGTATGGCGGGAGTAGGCCTCCATGAGACCCCGTCTACCTCCCTCCCCTCTGTGCTTCTCTGTTGTTGTTTTTCAGATCAAATTCTCCGTTGCACTTTGGGAGAGAGAGCCATTATGGATGGTGTTTAGAGACAGGTGTCTGATGCTCCCTGAGATAATGCCAAAAGACTCGTATCTCCCTTTTCACGGAACGACAACAGTTGTTTCAAGTGATCAGGTCTGCCGTTCCAGACAGGGGACTGTTGATCCTCTCAATGCCTCTCTTCACACACATAAATCAAAGCTAGCATAGCCGCGGCGAACAGAACAGCAACAAACAGCTAGGCAGCCGGCCAGGCGGGTAGCTGGCCTGGCCCCTAGGTCACATAGGGACAGTGTTACTACTAGGGGCTCAAAGAGTCCCATCAGAAAGTGAACCAGCCTTTGACTAACTGACATGAATGCAGAAAAGTCGCACCATGGAATGTGAGAGGGTGTAATGAGGTGATGCAGTCGGTCTGATCAGCTTCACAAAGGAACTGCCCTCGCTCGACACTCGCTCCCCAGACAGTCATTATGGTTGATTTGAAGACAAAGACAGGGTCAAACGGTGTTTATTTTCTGTGGAGTGGCTGCCGCCTACCCGCTTCCCTCTCTCTCTCTCGTTTTGGTGGCAGAAAATAAAATAGGGTGAATATGTTAGTGTCATCTCTCATTTCAAATAGGTAGACATTCAAAGCGAGATTTTGCAACTTCCACTGTGTGAAAATATCATTTGACAAGTGGGAGGCAGTGAAAGGCAAAGCCAGACGTCTCGAGAGTGAATCTCGTTTGGAGGCTTTCACCTCAACGTTTAGAGAAGCACGACACACTTACTGTAGGAGACGGGGACCATGTGACTGCTAGGAGGGAGACGGGACAGACAGAACAGAGATAGCTGGGTTAGACTGGAAGAGGAAAGGAGTGTTATTAAGGTAATCACATGCCAGGCAGAGACAGGTCACAGTCATCAGCCTCTCTGATTGTAACAGGCTTATGGAGAAGAGGATGCACAAACAAACCCTTTCAAGGTGTTTAACATCTCCCATTAACTGGTATAGGACTCTGTCATGCAGCTAGCATCTGTGCTCTCCGTAGACGTACGTGTCACAGCTTTGGAGAGAGACAAGGAACAAATGAGATGGCTGGGCTTCAGCAGCAAACAGCTGCATGTTGTTGTCTTTACTAAATGAAAGGGCTCTTTGCATTCATTCCCTGTGTCAATTACAGAGGCTAGCTACTGATCATGCTCTCTTTTTCACAGTTAGTCTGTGTTGATTGGTGCTGTTTACCCAGTTCTGCTGCGAGGGAGTGTTCCTTGAGCTGAGCTAGACAAACAGCTAGACATAGTATATTGAATGAGTGGAGTAAGTTGAAGTACAGATATGGGTTTGACCAGAGTGGGTGAGACAGTGTACTAGGTTGGACCTGTGAGTCAGAGTGGGTTAGACAGTTTACAAGGTTGGACCTGTGAGTCAGAGTGGGTTAGACAGTTTACAAGGTTGGAGCTGTGAGTCAGAGTGGGTTAGACAGTTTACAAGGTTGGACCTGTGAGTCAGAATGGATGAGATATAGTACTAGGTTGGACCTGTGAGTCAGAGTGGCTGAGACCATGTACTAGGTTGGACCTGTGAGTCAGAGTGGCTGAGACCATGTACTAGGTTGGACCTGTGAGTCAGAATGGATGAGACATAGTGTACTAGGTTGGACCTGTGAGTCAGAGTGGCTGAGACCATGTACTAGGTTGGACCTGTGAGTCAGAGTGGCTGAGACCATGTACTAGGTTGGACCTGTGAGTCAGAATGGATGAGACATAGTGTACTAGGTTGGACCTGTGAGTCAGAATGGATGAGACATAGTGTACTAGGTTGGACCTGTGAGTCAGAGTGGCTGAGACCATGTACTAGGTTGGACCTGTGAGTCAGAATGGATGAGACATAGTGTACTAGGTTGGACCTGTGAGTCAGAATGGATGAGACCATGTACTAGGTTGGACCTGTGAGTCAGAATGGATGAGAATGGACTGAGACCAGTCAGAATGGATGAGACATAGTGTACTAGGTTGGACCTGTGAGTCAGAGTGGCTGAGACCATGTACTAGGTTGGACCTGTGAGTCAGAATGGATGAGACATAGTGTACTAGGTTGGACCTGTGAGTCAGAATGGATGAGACATAGTGTACTAGGTTGGACCTGTGAGTCAGAGTGGCTGAGACATAGTGTACTAGGTTTGACCTGGCTGTGATTGAGAGAGGTAGAGACATAGTGTACTAGGTTGGACCTGTGAGTCACAGTGGCTGAGACATAGTGTACTAGGTTTGACCTGGCTGTGATTGAGAGAGGTAGAGACATAATGTACATAGTATACTGAAAGGCTAGTGTGTGGATATTTCCCCATTGTGATGGAGTGCAGGCCAGAGGCAGTAAGGTCAGCCGATAGAGTCCAGAGCTCGTTGACAGCTGCTGGCTTGACTTTGATGCACCATCAGCTTGCCTTGCCCTCCACTCCGCCTCACTCTGTTCTGTTCTGCCCACGAAGCGTGTGCAGTCAACCTGAAAGCAGCACTAGCCTCTCATTACGCCGCCCAAACAAGCTTTGTCTCTTTGCAGCTGTTTAACGGCCACACGTCTGTTTTTGTTTGTTTTCTCGCTGTAAGATTATTGCACCTTTATGGTTGATCGGGGGCTTGGAGTAATCCCTGGCATCTGTTCAGAGAGAGGTGGATGAGAGACGGAGCGAGAGAGAGAGAGAGAGCCTCCATCCACTCCTCTTTTATTTACCGGACTGACTGGGCCCACTATTTCATCTCCTGCTGCCCAGCCTGGTCGGCTGACTTTTAAGACGAGTGATGGAGAGGACTGAGGCACTAATAGGCACTGAAGTCACCGAGGAGGTTACACCCACTATTTATTCCTCCCAACAGCATCTGCCTCTTTTAGGAGGGAGGGGGGAAATTAATGTAGTAGTCATTTATTTCATAATACATGCAGGAAAGTAACTTTTCTGTTGGAGTGGTAGTGCAAAAAAACCTGTCCAGTCTATTTTTATCCAGCTCTTATGTACTGTAGTCTCTCTCATACTGTAGGCCCTCCTCATACTGATGAGGAGACAGGTGCTAGTTACCATATGTGAATATTCCATGTAGTTGGCCACAACAGTGTAGTCTTGGTTGTGTAGTCTTGGTTGGCACAGTAAATGTACCGTTCTCTCGGTTCTCCTTGTTATCCATATGCTTCTAGTCTCAGGGGCCAGAATGTACATATGTGCCTCTTTCACTTAAAAAGCTGTACGTTCTCTTCATTTTAGTGTGCCTTCTTCCAAATCAAACCCCTAGCTACACACTGAAATGAAGAAAGAACAGCTCCAGCCCTTTAGCTTTTCTCGACAGCTTTACCCCCCACCCACACTACACCCTCCTCCCTATCTCATCCCCATCTCCACTTAATGCTGCCTCCATCTTGTCATGCCGTGCCTGCCTCCCCTCCAGTCATTATGGCAGGGGGACAGGAAGTTAATCAACGCTGTATTATCTCCCAGCCTGCACCTGGGGGCCAGGGTGCTAGTCTGGCTACCCCCTCCCCAGCGGACCCCTGCCAGCCTGGGATCTCTTCTCACCCTGGCTCCCTCCTCACCCTGGCGCCCTCCTCACCCTGGAACCCTCCTCACCCTGGAACCCTCCTCACCGTGGCGCCCTCCTCACCCTGGCTCCCTCCTCACCCAGGATCCCTCCTCATCCTGGCTCCCTCCTCACCCTGGCGCCCTCCTCACCCTGGAACCCTCCTCACCCTGGCGCCCTCCCCACCCTGGCTCCCTCCTCACCCAGGATCCCTCCTCACCCAGGCTCGCTCCTTACCTTGGTTCCCCCAGCAACCCCTTGGGAAGGCTCAGCCAGGCTCTGGTAGATGCCAGCCAGGACACACTCATTATGACACAGAACCAGGGGGATGCTGCCTCTCAGATCCTAGATGTTTAACACACTGGGCTCTCTGAGACTGGGGGTTTATTCTGTATGTGAATGGGGATTTATTCTGCCAATCGTATCTCTTTTTGCTGCTATTTCCGTTGTTGCTCCTCTTATTATTGTGACATGATTGCCCCGTGTGGACAGGAGAAGTAACCTCAAACACGAAGGGACATATTGTGTAAACATAGCCCATATACGCAAAAGTTTGTTCGTACTCCTATTTGAACACACTCACAACATGCGGAGACACACACACACACATCCCTGGATATTAAAAGATGATATTATACTATGAGATGGCACCAGGTCTCTGCTCCATGCCTCCTTATCTGTCTCTCTGTCGGTCTGTCTGTCTGAGCAGCTGATAAATGATCTGGCTGAGGGATGAATTGCTGGCTGTCACTGGTAATCATGAGGTTGTCTGGCAGCATCCAAAGTGCTTTTATTTCTGCCCATTAGTTTGGTGTAGAAATGCATAGGGAGTCTGGGCCGCTCTGCCTTCATTCTCTGACTGATGCAGGAGCCGCTGTGATCACTGAAAACATGACAGCGCAGCTCTATTATATTCCTCTACGCCGCTGTCTATCGAAGGAATCTCCTTCACAATAGATGTATAGGACTGTAAAGGACCCTATACCATCCACATATGAGCTAGCCTTGTTCCAGTACATGCCATCCTGCACAGTGTGAGTGTGTGTGTGTGTGTGTGTGGGGGGCACCAAAAATGTTAAAAGCCTCTGTCTGAATGTGGAACACTGGAGACGTCAATCTCTGGGAGAAGCACCTTGAAGTCTTCTGTTCTGAGGAGAGGCTGATCAAAGTCTGCTTAACAAAGATGGTCTGAACTCAGCTGTTATGTGCTGCATCTCTTGTTTCTGTCTGTCTACTGTGTGCTACTTTACCCAATCTTCATTTACCTGGCTGATCCTACCGGAGCGTCGGGCCTATCTCCTCTCTGTGCCCCTTTTGTGTTTGTGCTGTGTGTTCTCCTGTCTGAATGTCAATGAACCGTGGTCTCAACAATGTATTAGCAACAGAAGCTCCTGGTGATTACAGATGACACATCTAAGCCTTCCTTTCTTTCCCTCCCTCTCCTCCCTCCCTCTCCTCCCTCCCGTTCTCCTCTCTCACAGGAGATTGCAGCTTACTTGATAACATTTGAAAAGCATGAGGAATGGCTAACGACGTCCCCTAAAACAAGGTAAGTGAGGCAGTCTCCCAAGAAAGTACAATTTTCTTCACAGGAAAAGCCACACTGTGCCTTTTAGTTTTTAGGCGTCACTACACAGACTGATAAAAAATAGAAAAATGATCTGTCTCGTGCTGAGTACCAGGAATCCCTCCTGCACCACTCAGAAAACCACTCCCTTCATGTCAAGAGTCAGATGCCTGTTTAATATTACAATCTGCCTGATGGCAGTTTGGAAAACTTTGCACCTTTCAAAAGCTATTTGAGCCAGACGATGGAATATTAATGTTGACTAATAATTGCCTTTTAGCGGCCCAATTAACACAACATGCACTCCTCTGGTCTCCGCTGTGACTGTGATGCTAATGTGTTGGTATCTGTCTGCACATTCACACTCTCCAATAGAAAGAACTGGGTTTGCATTGAGAGCTCCTTCTGCGCGGGCCAGGAGAGACAGAGGGGAATGTGGATATGAATGTCAATAAGAGGTCACTGTGGAAAAGGAAAATGATGGCGGCCCCGTGATGCTGTCCATGATTAGTAACATGATATGCCAACACGTCTACAAGCCGTGTCCTATCAACATGTTCGCTCGCGTCTGACACATGGAATTAAATGTCAACAGTGTTGATGTTATTTCCACTGCAACATTATTTACTCTAATTTTTAATATTTCTACAACGTGTGTAATTCCCTTCCTGGATGCTGATTGGCTGCAGCACGGTTCCGGACATAACATTTTTTTAAATAAATATTTGACGCCGGTAACTCATTTGACTAGCTTTTACTAATCTCCCGCTCAGGCAGTTCTGGGTTTAACTTGGCCTTCTCTAGCCTTTCTCCGTCTACCTCCCCATCCTCTCCATGCTCTTCTGTCTGTATGCAGCGAACACAGAACACACACAGCCCCACATACACACTGATCT
Source organism: Oncorhynchus keta (assembly GCF_023373465.1). Taxonomy (NCBI): domain Eukaryota; kingdom Metazoa; phylum Chordata; class Actinopteri; order Salmoniformes; family Salmonidae; genus Oncorhynchus; species Oncorhynchus keta. The sequence goes on from NC_068447.1 coordinate 35,259,836, forward strand.
AACACATTCTGATGAGGAATCCTCACTCACGCAGCGAGCCATCCCTGGTGTTATTAACAGTCCTCATCCATGTGTAACTGTACTGTTGGCCCTCTGACACACAGATCATTCCTCTCTTCTCCTCTGCCTGCCAGGGACATTGATAATGGCTCCACATAAAGAAAGTGCCAATTAGTTTTCCTGTGTAATTGTAGAAGAGGGCCCAAAGAGCACCCTGGCCTCTACTCTACACTTTCTTATCATCAACCCACAACAATTAACTCAACACACCAGGCCTCCTTGTCTTCAGACACCAGTGGAATATTTGACATTAGGCCCAATGTTATTAACTGCTGTCCCCAGGAACATGTAAAACAGAAGGCTCTGTTATCTAGTTGTACTAACCGTAACTGAAATGAGAAACCCAGGGAAAATGAACACTCAGTGGTATTAACATAAGTACAGGAGCGGTACTCTGGAGAATGAAGGGACCGATAGACAGTAACAGGGAAAGCTCCAGGCTTGAGTCACACATTGTCCAATCAGCATCCAGTTGGACTATAATGGTAAGGGCGGTGGAGTCTCTGTGACTCACTGTCAACCAGCCTGCTGGGTCCTAGAGGAGCCCCGTGTGGGGGCTGATGTCTTAGTAGATGTGGCACTGAGGGATGAGATAAAGGCTGGGGGCCAGACAGAGCCACAGAGCCTGCAGAGGAATGGACAGGAGCAGAGCTGAACTTGACATGGATGAGAGGAGCTGCTTTATTAGGGCTGTTATGGCGTTTATGTACGGGGGCTGGATGAGGTGAGCTGGCCAGGAGTGGAGAGGGTGGGGCTGGAAAGTGGGAGGCTGGTGGAGTGGAGTGGAGAGGGTGGGGCTGGAAAGGGGGAGGCTGGTGGAGTGGAGAGGGTGGGGCTGGAAAGGGGGAGGCTGGTGGAGTGGAGAGGGTGGGGCTGGAAAGGGGAGGCTGGTGGAGTGGAGAGGGTGAGGCTGGAAAGGGGGAGGCTGGTGGAGTGGAGAGGGTGAGGCTGGAAAGGGGGAGGCTGGTGGAGTGGAGAGGGTGAGGCTGGAAAGAGGGAGGCTGGTGGAGTGGAGAGGGTGGGGCTGGAAAGGGGGAGGCTGGTGGAGTGGAGAGGGTGGGGCTGGAAAGGGGGAGGCTGGTGGAGTGGAGAGGGTGAGGCTGGAAAGGGGGAGGCTGGTGGAGTGGAGAGGGTGGGGCTGGAAAGGGGGAGGCTGGTGGAGTGGAGAGGGTGGGGCTGGAAAGGGGGAGGCTGGTGGAGTGGAGAGGGTGGGGCTGGTGGAGTGGAGAGGGTGGGGCTGGAAAGGGGGAGGCTGGTGGTGTTTGTGTTCTTGGAGCAGTCTGTCAGACAGAGAGAGTAAGGTGTTGTGACAGACAGGGTAACAGGGTGATTGATGGGAATCTGATTGATGGGCTGTAATCTTTCTCCTACAGCACTTTGCCGAGAGGTCACAGGTCAGGGTTCGCACAAGGGAGAGCAGTGCTTGGGACCTGGACGGAGGGCCATTTGTCATCACAGACACACCTCGGAGTGTGTGTGTGTGTGTAGCCAGGTCATAAACATGCTAAAAGGAGAGGGGAGAGGGGGAACGGGGCGAGTAGAGAGCTCAAGGAGCAGACGCAAGCTGTTTAACCAAGGTGACACAAAACCCAGGACAAGCATGGAGATGACATGACACACTGCCAACACACTGCCAACAGTGTGGGGATAAATAATGAATAGGCAAATAAGGAGTGAGTGTAGTGAGTGGTATTACGCGTGCACATTTTATCTATTAGCTATTTGTTACATGGGCCGAACCGCCTACTGAATATTCATTCCATCCCGTGTTTGAGTTGGTTTGTTTTGGGTCCGATCTGTTTGTTTATCCTTCCTGAGTCAGAAGAGGCCTGGCAGCAGCCAGGGGAGAGAAGTCGAGCGGCAGAGTGATTGATGTGCCGAGTCTTAGTAATACACATTCCCTTTCAGATAGGAAGTGCAACAGCGCTTAAAATCAATAGCAGCGCTCTCCCACTGACTGCTAGAACAGCCCTACAGCTAATTCAGACTGCACCTGTCAGAGCCAGGGGAATCTTTCCCAACTTTCATTTACACCCCAACGCTAGAGCGAGCTGCCTGCGCTGGCTTCCATTTCCATTAGAGGGAGAGGCTGGTATAATGGCTTTAATGAACGCCTGGCCTGCGGTGTGATTTAACATCGCTCTTACCATATACCTCTCCTCTCTCTCTGAAGGGAGGGAACAGACTAAAGGGACAATTAGGATTTCTACACCCTGCATCCAACGCAGATGGCCGGATTCATTATTTCTGTGAACCTTTTTAAAGAGCGGCTTGAAGTGTTGAGGCTGGCGTGCTGCTGAGAGAAAAATGAGAGCAGGACAGGATAGGACAGGATAGGACAGGACAAACTGACACCATAGCTGTAGACAGTGATCTGGTGGATAGTGAATAGTCAGTCAACCTCATGCTATGCTTCATGTAATAAGGACCAGACATTTGTGTCCATCACAAATGACACAAATGGATGCCTGAGGAGTCTTTTTAGAAAGGTGCAGCCCAGGTGCATGGTGCAGACAAGAACAGGCAGAGAGCGAACCAGTTCAGACTGAGAGCTGTATGGGTAAAGAACAGTCTGTCAGGAGGGGTGTTGGACACCTTAGCGTCGTAGAGGGATCGCTCATTAACTACAGAGTACCCTTTTAAATGACACACATTACTATTACACAGGAACGGTTTCTGATGACTGCAGCCAATCACAAAGTGGATCTGAGGGAGTGCTCCAGTCCTTTTGACCAGTGTGTGTGTGTGTGTCTGTGTGTCTGTGTGTGTGTGTCTTTGTTTCCTCCCCTATCCCCTTCAGTAGTCAGAGAGAACAAACACTGACTTGTTATGGCTCCTGGAAACCATCAGATGGAGCAGTGGGCTATGTCAGCTTTTCACCTCTGTTTTAACACACAAACACACCATGTACTCTCTTATATTGAAACTATCAAACAATAAGTACCTTTCCACTGGGGGGCCACAATGACACTGAACCTGCGGCCCCCGTGTCCCAGAGCAATAGCCCTCTCTCCTCCCACATTCGCAGAGTCCCTTCAGACAGCTTCCAAAGACAATGCCTTTATTAAAACCTACAGCACCACTGCCACCCCAGAGGCACCGACACACCAACCAACAGCAAGCAGTCTAGCTAAGTGGGTGTGTAAGTGTGTTAGAGAGACTGTTTGTTTTTCTTTGTGTGTTAGTGCCTGTTAGTGTCTGGGCGTGGATGTCTATCATGAAGTGTGTGTGTGTGTGTGCGTTTGTGTGTGTGTGGGTGTGTTTTAATGAGTAAGTGTAGATAGGAGTGAGTGTGTGTATCGTTCAGCTGCTGGTCAGCATGACATTATGTGTGTCTGGGCCTGCCTCCTGTAGTCAATCAGTCCCATGTGTAACGTGAACGCTTCTGTCACCTGCTCAGCTGGACTTTGTGTGTGTGTGCATGTGTGTGTCTGTGAGGAGGGTGTGTGATGGTGTTTGGGCCTAATGCTTTGTGGCATTGTGGGCTCACACTGGTTAAGAGGAGAGAACAGGAGGAAGAGAGGGGGAAGGACAGGAGCATCGTGGGAAGAGAGGAGGAAGGACAGGAGCAGTGTGGGAAGAGAGGAGGAAGAGAGGGGGAAGGACAGGAGCAGTGTGGGAAGAGAGGGGGAAGGACATGAGCAGTGTGGGAAGAGAGGGGGAAGGACAGGAGCATCGTGGGAAGAGAGGAGGAAGGACAGGAGCAGTGTGGGAAGAGAGGAGGAAGAGAGGGGGAAGGACAGGAGCAGTGTGGGAAGAGAGGGGGAAGAGAGGGGGAAGGACATGAGCAGTGTGGGAAGAGAGGAGGAAGAGAGGGGGAAGGACAGGAGCAGTGTGGGAAGAGAGGAGGAAGGACAGGAGCAGTGTGGGAAGAGAGGGGGAAGGACAGGAGCAGTGTGGGAAGAGAGGGGGAAGGACATGAGCAGTGTGGGAAGAGAGGGGGAAGGACAGGAGCATCGTGGGAAGAGAGGAGGAAGAGAGGGGGAAGGACAGGAGCAGTGTGGGAAGAGAGGAGGAAGAGAGGGGGAAGGACAGGAGCAGTGTGGGAAGAGAGGGGGAAGGACAGGAGCATCGTGGGAAGAGAGGAGGAAGGACAGGAGCAGTGTGGGAAGAGAGGAGGAAGAGAGGGGGAAGGACATGAGCAGTGTGGGAAGAGAGGGGGAAGAGAGGGGGAAGGACAGGAGCAGTGTGGGAAGAGAGGAGGAAGAGAGGGTGAAGGACAGGAGCAGTGTGGGAAGAGAGGAGGAAGAGAGGGTGAAGGACAGGAGCAGTGTGGGAAGAGAGGGGGAAGGACAGGAGCAGTGTGGGAAGAGAGGGGGAAGGACAGGAGCAGTGTGGGAAGAGAGGGGAAGAGAGGGGGAAGGACATGAGCAGTGTGGGAAGAGAGGAGGAAAGAGAGGGGGAAGGACATGAGCAGTGTGGGAAGAGAGGAGGAAGAGAGGGGGAAGGACAGGAGCAGTGTGGGAAGAGAGGAGGAAGAGGGGGAAGGACAGGAGCAGTGTGGGAAGAGAGGAGGAAGAGAAGGGGAAGGACAGGAGCAGTGTGGGAAGAGAGGGGGAAGGACAGGAGCAGTGTGGGAAGAGAGGGGGAAGGACGGAGCAGTGTGGGAAGAGAGGAGGAAGAGAGGAGGAAGGACAGGAGCAGTGTGGGAAGAGAGGGGGAAGAGGGGGAAGGACAGGAGCAGTGTGGGAAGAGAAGATGAAGAGAGGGGGAAGGACAGGAGCAGTGTGGGAAGAGAGGAGGAAGAGGGGGGAAGGACATGATCAGTGTGGGAAGAGAGGGGAAGACAGGAGCAGCGTGGGAAGAGAGGAGGAAGAGAGGGGGAAGGACAGGAGCAGCGTGGGAAGAGAGGAGAAAGAGAGGGGGAAGGACAGGAGCAGCGTGGGAAGAGAGGAGAAAGAGAGGGGGAAGGACAGGAGGAGAGGAGGAAGAGAGGGGGAAGGACAGGAGCAGTGGGAAGAGAGGGGAAGAGAGGAGGAAGAGAGGGGGAAGGACAGGACAGTGTGGGAAGAGAGGGGGAAGAGAGGGGAAGGACATGAGCAGTGTGGGAAGAGAAGGGGAAGACAGGAGCAGCGTGGGAAGAGAGGAGGAAGAGAGGGGGAAGGACAGGAGCATCGTGGGAAGAGAGGAGGAAGAGAGGGGAAGGACATGAGCAGTGTGGGAAGAGAGGGGGAAGACAGGAGCAGCGTGGGAAGAGAGGAGGAAGAGAGGGGGAAGGACAGGAGGAAGAGAGGAGGAAGAGAGGGGAAGGACAGGAGCAGAGGTGGGAAGTGAGGAAGAGAGGGGGAAGGGAAGCAGGAGGAAGAGAGGGGGAAGGAAGGAGAGTGTGGGAAGGAAGAGAAGGGGAAGGACAGGAGCAGTGTGGGAAGAGAGGAGGAAGAGAGGGGGAAGGACAGGAGCAGTGTGGGAAGAGAGGAGGAAGAGAGGGTGAAGGACAGGAGCAGTGTGGGAAGAGAGGAAGAGAGGGTGAAGGACAGGAGCAGTGTGGGGAAGGGAAGGGGCAGTGTGGGAAGAGAGGGGGAAGGACAGGAGCAGTGTGGGAAGAGAGGGGGAGGGGAAGGAAGAGCAGTGTGGGAAGAGAGGAGGAAGCAGGGGGAAGGACAGAGCAGGAGGAAGAGGAGGAAGAGAGGGTGAAGGACAGGAGCAGTGTGGGAAGAGAGGAGGAAGAGAGGGTGAAGGACAGGAGCAGTGTGGGAAGAGAGGGGGAAGGACAGGAGCAGTGTGGGAAGAGAGGGGGAAGGACAGGAGCAGTGTGGGAAGAGAGGGGGAAGAGAGGGGGAAGGACATGAGCAGTGTGGGAAGAGAGGAGGAAGAGAGGGGGAAGGACATGAGCAGTGTGGGAAGAGAGGGGAGAGGGGGAAGGACAGAGCAGTGTGGGAAGAGAGGAGGAAGAGAGGGGGAAGGACAGGAGCAGTGTGGGAAGAGAGGAGGAAGGAAGAGAGGGGGAAGGACAGGAGCAGTGTGGGAAGAGAGGGGGAAGGACAGGAGCAGTGTGGGAAGAGAGGGGGAAGGACGTGAGCAGTGTGGGAAGAGAGGAGGAAGAGAGGAGGAAGGACAGGAGCAGTGTGGGAAGAGAGGGGGAAGAGAGGGGGAAGGACAGGAGCAGTGTGGGAAGAGAAGATGAAGAGAGGGGGAAGGACAGGAGCAGTGTGGGAAGAGAGGAGGAAAGGGGGAAGGACATGATCAGTGTGGGAAGAGAGGGGGAAGACAGGAGCAGCGTGGGAAGAGAGGAGGAAGAGAGGGGGAAGGACAGGAGCAGCGTGGGAAGAGAGGAGAAAGAGAGGGGGAAGGACAGGAGCAGCGTGGGAAGAGAGGAGAAAGAGAGGGGGAAGGACAGGAGGAGAGGAGGAAGAGAGGGGAAGGACAGGAGCATCGTGGGAAGAGAGGAGGAAGAGAGGGGGAAGGACATGAGCAGTGTGGGAAGAGAGGGGGAAGACAGGAGCAGCGTGGGAAGAGAGGAGAAAGAGAGGGGGAAGGACAGGAGGAGAGGAGGAAGAGAGGGGGAAGGACAGGAGCAGCGTGGGAAGAGAGGGGGAAGAGAGGAGGAAGAGAGGGGGAAGGACAGGACAGTGTGGGAAAGAGGAGAAAGAGAGGGGGAAGGACAGGAGCAGCGTGGGAAGAGAGGAGAAAGAGAGGGGGAAGGACAGGAGGAGAGGAGGAAGAGAGGGGGAAGGACAGGAGCAGCGTGGGAAGAGAGGGGGAAGAGAGGAGGAAGAGAGGGGGAAGGACAGGACAGTGTGGGAAGAGAGGGGGAAGAGAGGGGGAAGGACATGAGCAGTGTGGGAAGAGAAGGGGAAGACAGGAGCAGCGTGGGAAGAGAGGAGGAAGAGAGGGGGAAGGACAGGAGCATCGTGGGAAGAGAGGAGGAAGAGAGGGGGAAGGACATGAGCAGTGTGGGAAGAGAGGGGGAAGACAGGAGCAGCGTGGGAAGAGAGGAGGAAGAGAGGGGGAAGGACAGGAGCATCGTGGGAAGAGAGGAGGAAGAGAGGGGGAAGGACAGGAGCAGTGTGGGAAGAGAGGAGGAAGAGAGGGGGAAGGACAGGAGCAGTGTGGGAAGAGAGGGGGAAGGACAGGAGCAGTGTGGGAAGAGAGGAGGAAGAGAGGGGAAGGACAGGAGCAGTGTGGGAAGAGAGGAGGAAGAGAGGGTGAAGGACAGGAGCAGTGTGGGAAGAGAGGAGGAAGAGAGGGTGAAGGACAGGAGCAGTGTGGGAAGAGAGGGGAAGGACAGGAGCAGTGTGGGAAGAGAGGGGGAAGGACAGGAGCAGTGTGGGAAGAGAGGGGGAAGAGAGGGGGAAGGACATGAGCAGTGTGGGAAGAGAGGGGGAAGAGAGGGGGAAGGACATGAGCAGTGTGGGAAGAAGAGAGGAGGAAGAGAGGGTGAAGGACAGGAGCAGTGTGGGAAGAGAGGAGGAAAGAGGGTGAAGGACAGGAGCAGTGTGGGAAGAGAGGGGGAAGGACAGGAGCAGTGTGGGAAGAGAGGGGGAAGGACAGGAGCAGTGTGGGAAGAGAGGGGGAAGAGAGGGGGAAGGACATGAGCAGTGTGGGAAGAGAGGAGGAAGAGAGGGGGAAGGACATGAGCAGTGTGGGAAGAGAGGAGGAAGAGAGGGGGAAGGACAGGAGCAGTGTGGGAAGAGGAGGAGGAAGAGGGGGAAGGACAGGAGCAGTGTGGGAAGAGAGGAGGAAGAGAAGGGGAAGGACAGGAGCAGTGTGGGAAAGAGGGGGAAGGACAGGAGCAGTGTGGGAAGAGAGGGGGAAGGACGGGAGCAGGGTGGGAAGAGAGGAGGAAGAGAGGAGGAAGGACAGGAGCAGTGTGGGAAGAGAGGGGGAAGAGAGGGGGAAGGACAGGAGCAGTGTGGGAAGAGAAGATGAAGAGAGGGGGAAGGACAGGAGCAGTGTGGGAAGAGAGGAGGAAGAGGGGGGGAAGGACATGATCAGTGTGGGAAGAGAGGGGGAAGACAGGAGCAGCGTGGGAAGAGAGGAGGAAGAGAGGGGGAAGGACAGGAGCAGCGTGGGAAGAGAGGAGAAAGAGAGGGGGAAGGACAGGAGCAGCGTGGGAAGAGAGGAGAAAGAGAGGGGGAAGGACAGGAGGAGAGGAGGAAGAGAGGGGGAAGGACAGGAGCAGCGTGGGAAGAGAGGGGAAGAGAGGAGGAAGAGAGAGGGGAAGGACAGGACAGTGTGGGAAGAGAGGGGAAGAGAGGGGGAAGGACATGAGCAGTGTGGGAAGAGAAGGGGAAGACAGGAGCAGCGTGGGAAGAGAGGAGGAAGAGAGGGGGAAGGACAGGAGCATCGTGGGAAGAGAGGAGGAAGAGAGGGGGAAGGACATGAGCAGTGTGGGAAGAGAGGGGGAAGACAGGAGCAGCGTGGGAAGAGAGGAGGAAGAGAGGGGGAAGGACAGGAGCATCGTGGGAAGAGAGGAGGAAGAGAGGGGGAAGGACAGGAGCAGTGTGGGAAGAGAGGAGGAAGAGAGGGGGAAGGACAGGAGCAGTGTGGGAAGAGAGGGGGAAGGACAGGAGCAGTGTGGGAAGAGAGGAGGAAGAGAGGGGGAAGGACAGGAGCAGTGTGGGAAGAGAGGAGGAAGAGAGGGGGAAGGACAGGAGCAGTGTGGGAAGAGAGGAGGAAGAGAGGGGGAAGGACAGGAGCAGTGTGGGAAGAGAGGAGGAAGAGAAGGGGAAGGACAGGAGCAGTGTGGGAAGAGAGGAGGAAGAGAAGGGGAAGGACAGGAGCAGTGTGGGAAGAGAGGGGGAAGGACAGGAGCATCGTGGGAAGAGAGGACGAAGGACAGGAGCAGTGTGGGAAGAGAGGAGGAAGAGAGGGGGAAGGACAGGAACAGTGTGGGAAGAGAGGGGGAAGGACAGGAGCAGTGTGGGAAGAGAGGGGGAAGGACATGAGCAGTGTGGGAAGAGAGGAGGAAGAGAGGAGGAAGGACAGGAGCAGTGTGGGAAGAGAGGGGGAAGGACAGGAGCAGTGTGGGAAGAGAGGAGGAAGAGAGGGGTAAGGACAGGAGCAGTGTGGGAAGAGAGGAGGAAGAGAGGGGGAAGGACATGAGCAGTGTGGGAAGAGAGGGGGAAGACAGGAGCAGCGTGGGAAGAGAGGAGGAAGAGAGGGGGAAGAACAGGAGCAGCGTGGGAAGAGAGGAGAAAGAGAGGGGGAAGGACAGGAGCAGCGTGGGAAGAGAGGAGAAAGAGAGGGGGAAGGACAGGAGGAGAGGAGGAAGAGAGGGGGAAAGACAGGAGCAGCGTGGGAAGAGAGGGGGAAGAGAGGAGGAAGACAGGGGGAAGAGAGAAGGAAGAGAGGAGGAAGAGAGGGGGAAGGACAGGAGCAGTGTGGGAAGAGAGGGGGAAGAGAGGGGGAAGGACATGAGCAGTGTGGGAAGAGAGGAGGAAGAGAGGGGGAAGGACAGGAGCAGTGTGGGAAGAGAGGAGGAAGAGAGGGGGAAGGACAGGAGCAGTGTGGGAAGAGAGGAGGAAGAGAGGGGGAAGGACAGGAGCAGTGTGGGAAGAGAGGAGGAAGAGAAGGGGAAGGACAGGAGCAGTGTGGGAAGAGAGGGGGAAGGACAGGAGCATCGTGGGAAGAGAGGAGGAAGGAGAGGAGCAGTGTGGGAAGAGAGGAGGAAGAGAGGGGGAAGGACAGGAACAGTGTGGGAAGAGAGGGGGAAGGACAGGAGCAGTGTGGGAAGAGAGGAGGAAGAGAGGGGGAAGGACATGAGCAGTGTGGGAAGAGAGGGGGAAGGACAGGAGCAGTGTGGGAAGAGAGGAGGAAGAGAGGGGGAAGGACATGAGCAGTGTGGGAAGAGAGGGGGAAGACAGGAGCAGCGTGGGAAGAGAGGAGGAAGAGAGGGGGAAGGACAGGAGCAGCGTGGGAAGAGAGGAGAAAGAGAGGGGGAAGGACAGGAGGAGAGGAGGAAGAGAGGGGGAAGGACAGGAGCAGCATGGGAAGAGAGGGGGAAGAGAGGAGGAAGAGAGAAGGAAGAGAGGAGGAAGAGAGGGGGAAGAGAGGAGGAAGAGAGGGGGAAGGACAGGAGCAGCGTGGGAAGAGAGAAGGAAGAGGGGGAAGAGAGGGGGAGAGGGGGAAGAGAGGAGGAAGGACAGGAAGTGTATAAAAGGTCTTTATAATCCCATTATTTCATTATGAGAATCAGACATTGGCACAAGAGTCATCTTGCATATGGGGCGTTCTGTGGAATATACATGTCAACACGTTTGTCAGACCTTGTGAACGTTTTATCTCGTGGTTGGAAGCACAGCCCTCTGAGAGCAGGCAGAGTAAAGTCTGCCTTCCCTACCCTCCCTCGTCCCCCACCCTAACTGTCTGCCTGCCCTACCCTCCCTCGTCCCCCACCCTAACTGTCTGCCTGCCCTACCCTCCCTCGTCCCCCACCCCAACTGTCTGCCTGCCCTACCCTCCCTCGTCCCCCACCCTAACTGTCTGCCTGCCCTACCCTCCCTTGTCCCCCACCCTAACTGTCTGCCTGCCCTGCCCTACCCTCCCTCGACCCCCACCCTAACTGCCTGCCCTACCCTCCCTCGTCCCCCACCCTAACTGTCTGCCTGCCCTGCCCTACCCTCCCTCGTCCCCCACCCTAACTGCCTTCCCTACCCTCCCTCGTCCCCCACCCTAACTGTCTGCCTGCCCTACCCTCCCTCGTCCCCCACCCTAACTGTCTGCCTGCCCTGCCCTACCCTCCCTCGTCCCCCACCCTAACTGCCTGCCCTACCCTCCCTTGTCCCCCACCCTAACTGTCTGCCTGCCCTACCCTCCCTCGTCCCCCACCCTAACTGTCTGCCTGCCCTATCCTCCCTCGTCCCCCACCCTAACTGTCTGCCTGCCCTACCCTCCCCTCGTCCCCCACCCTAACTGTCTGACTGCCCTACCCTCCCTCGTCCCCCACCCTAACTGCCTGCCCTACCCTCCCTCGTCCCCACCCTAACTGTCTGCCTGCCCTACCCTCCCTCGTCCCCCACCCTAACTGTCTGCCTGCCCTACCCTCCCTCGTCCCCCACCCTAACTGTCTGCCTGCCCTACCCTCCCTCGTCCCCCACCCTAACTGTCTGCCTGCCCTACCCTCCCTCGTCCCCACCCTAACTGTCTGCCTGCCCTACCCTCCCTCGTCCCCCACCCTAACTGTCTGCCTGCCCTGCCCTACCCTCCCTCGTCCCCCACCCTAACTGACTGCCCTACCCTCCCTCGTCCCCCACCCTAACTGTCTGCCTGCCCTACCCTCCCTCGTCCCCCACCCTAACTGTCTGCCTGCCCTACCCTCCCTCGCCCCCCACCCTAACTGTCTGCCTACTCTACACCCCACTTCGCCTGGCCTCAGAGGACATTGTGTCCCAGCTTGCCTCTGCCAAGCCAAGGGCCTCACCAAGGGCAGTCATGCTAGCCTTGGGCCCCCTGGGCTGAGGGACAAATCCACCAGGGAGAGGGTAGCGGCTAGAGGAGATGTTACCCAGACAAAACACATAGAGGATGAGAGGAGAAAGTGTGTAGGAGGTGGAGATGGGAGAGTCATGATGAATGTGTTGAGAGGAGAGTGGTGGAGGTGGCGATGGGGGGAGTCATGATGGATGTGTTGAGAGGAGAGTGGTGGAGGTGGCGATGGGGGGAGTCATGATGGATGTGTTGAGAGGAGAGTGGAGGAGGTGGAGATGGGAGAGTCATGATGGATGTGGTGAGAGGAGGTGGAGATGGGAGAGTCATGATGGATGTGTTGAGAGGAGAGTGGAGGAGGTGGAGATGGGAGAGTCATGATGGATGTGGTGAGAGGAGGTGGAGATGGGAGAGTCATGATGGATGTGGTGAGAGGAGGTGGAGATGGGAGAGTCATGATGGATGTGTTGAGAGGAGAGTGGAGGAGGTAGAGATGGGAGAGTCATGATGGATGTGTTGAGAGGAGAGTGGATGAGGTGGAGATGGGAGAGTCATGATGGATGTGTTGAGAGGAGAGTGGATGAGGTGGAGATGGGAGAGTCATGATGGATGTGTTGAGAGGAGAGTGGAGGAGGTGGAGATGGGAGAGTCATGATGGATGTGTTGAGAGGAGAGTGGAGGAGGTGGAGATGGGAGAGTCATGATGGATGTGGTGAGAGGAGGTGGAGATGGGAGAGTCATGATGGATGTGTTGAGAGGAGAGTGGAGGAGGTGGAGATGGGAGAGTCATGATGGATGTGTTGAGAGGAGAGTGGAGGAGGTGGAGATGGGAGAGTCATGATGGATGTGGTGAGAGGAGAGTGGAGGAGGTGGAGATGGGGGAGTCATGATGGATGTGGTGAGAGGAGGTGGAGATGGGAGAGTCATGATGGATGTGTTGAGAGGAGAGTGGAGGAGGTGGAGATGGGAGAGTCATGATGGATGTGGTGAGGAGGTGGAGATGGGAGAGTCATGATGGATGTGTGGAGGAGGTGGAGATGGGAGAGTCATGATGGATGTGGTGAGAGGAGGTGGAGATGGGAGAGTCATGATGGATGTGTTGAGGAGGTGGAGATGGGAGAGTCATGATGGATGTGGTGAGAGGAGGTGGAGATGGGAGAGTCATGATGGATGTGTTGAGAAGAGAGTGGAGGAGGTGGAGATGGGGGAGTCATGATGGATGTGTTGAGGAGGTGGAGATGGGGGGAGTCATGATGGATGTGTTGGGAGGAGAGTGGAGGAGGTGGAGAGGGGATGGGGGGAGTCATGATGGATGTGTTGGGAGGAGAGTGGAGGAGGTGGAGAGGGGAGAGTCATGATGGATGTGTTGGGAGGAGAGTGGAGGAGGTGGAGATGGGGGAGTCATGATGGATGTGTTGAGAAGAGAGTGGAGGAGGTGGAGGTGGGAGAGTCATGATGGATGTGTTGAGAAGAGAGTGGAGGAGGTGGAGATGGGGGAGTCATGATGGATGTGTTGAGGAGGTGGAGATGGGGGAGTCATGATGGATGTGTTGAGGAGGTGGAGATGGGGGGAGTCATGATGGATGTGTTGGGAGGAGAGTGGAGGAGGTGGAGAGGGGATGGGGGAGTCATGATGGATGTGTTGGGAGGAGAGTGGAGGAGGTGGAGAGGGGAGAGTCATGATGGATGTGTTGGGAGGAGAGTGGAGGAGGTGGAGATGGGGGAGTCGTGATGGATGTGTTGAGGAGGTGGAGATGGGAGAGTCATGATGGATGTAGTGAGAGGAGGTGGAGATGGGAGAGTCATGATGGATGTGTTGAGGAGGTGGAGATGGGAGAGTCATGATGGATGTAGTGAGAGGAGGTGGAGATGGGAGAGTCATGATGGATGTGTTGAGGAGGTGGAGATGGGGGGAGTCATGATGGATGTGTTGAGGAGGTGGAGATGGGAGAGTCATGATGGATGTGTTGAGGAGGTGGAGATGGGAGAGTCATGATGGATGTGTTGAGGAGGTGGAGATGGGAGAGTCATGATGGATGTGTTGAGGAGGTGGAGATGGGAGAGTCATGATGGATGTGTTGAGGAGGTGGAGATGGGGGGAGTCATGATGGATGTGTTGAGGAGGTGGAGATGGGAGAGTCATGATGGATGTGTTGAGGAGGTGGAGATGGGGGGAGTCATGATGGATGTGTTGAGGAGGTGGAGATGGGAGAGTCATGATGGATGTGTTGAGAAGAGAGTGGAGGAGGTGGAGATGGGAGAGTCATGATGGATGTGGTGAGAAGAGAGGTTAGGGGCACTCACATGCACAGAGGGGGAGCTGGAGAAACACAGGAGAAACAACAGATAGAGACATAGCAAGATGAGCGATGGATTCAATTGACAGATGGAAAAAAAGCCCTGTGGTTTAGGGGAGAGGGGGTTGAGAACGCAAACGGTCAATAGATTACTGAGAGACGGAGAGAGAGAGAGCTCCTTGGCAACTTAATAGAGCCTTGTGTTTGTGTGTCCTTTAAAGTAATACTTAGCTGAACCCCAGGAAGCAGTGTGGCCTGAGGACTGTAGACTAGATGGATGGTTCACTACATCCTAGGTGATGTATACTAGCCTACTTTTGCAAGGCTCTTCTCCAGAGCTTCCTTAGTAAAGCATAGGCTGTCCAGACATATTCTATACAGTAAAGAAATGGCTGATAATAAATAGTAGTAGTAACAGGATCCACTGTGTGAATTGGCCTTTATCCTGAGTGAATGCTTGTACAATGCAAACTCCTCCTCACACACAGCTGCTACAATGTCAAAGACATCAGGCAAAAGGCTTGTGTGTTAATGGAGATGGATTCAGTATTAAGGTTAACAATAATAAACTCGCTCTGAACACAACGACTCCTCAGTAGTTGGAAAACAGACAGCAGAAACCCCTGTGTTGGTATGCCAACACGTAGGAGGATGAAATGAACTGCAGCCAGTAACTGACCACAGAGAGGAGAGGAGAGGAGAGGAGAGGAGAGGAGAGGAGAGGAGAGGAGAGGGAGGGGAGGAGAGGGGAGGAGAGAGAGGAGAGGAGAGGAGAGGAGAGGAGAGGAGAGGAGAGGAGAGGAGAGGAGAGGAGAGGAGAGGAGAGGAGAGGAGAGGAGAGGAGAGGAGAGGGGGGAGGAGAGAGGAGGAGGAGAGGAGAGAGGGATGAATAAATAAGAGGGGAGGAAGTTGATGTCAAGCAGGTGTTCAAGGATAAAAGTGTCAGCCAAGCGAGCCAAGCGAGATGGGGAGAAGAAGTGCTGCCTCTGCAGCGTGATAATAAAGACTTAATTCAATTAGTGCTTCTGCACCGGTGAGCAGAGCCACAGAGCAGGGAGTGGGCCAGAGCCACAGAGCAGGGAGCGGGCCAGAGCCACAGAGCAGGGAGCGGGCCAGAGCCACAGAGCAGGGAGCGGGCCAGAGCCACAGAGCAGGGAGCGGGCCAGAGCCACAGAGCAGGGAGCGGGCCAGAGCCACAGAGCAGGGAGCGGGCCAGAGCCACAGAGCAGGGAGCGGGCCAGAGCCACAGAGCAGGGAGCGGGCCAGAGCCACAGAGCAGGGAGCGGGCCAGAGCCACAGTGCAGGGAGCGGGCCAGAGCCACAGAGCAGGGAGAGGGCCAGAACCACAGAGAGCCCAGAGTAATAGGAGCTGGCAGCTTTGCTGTCAGAGAGCAGGGGCAGAGGTACGCCCCGGCCCTCTGAGACACCCAACCAGCCCTGTCCTGCAGGTACTTAATGTTTGCACACACACATAACCTCAATATACACACATTTACTGTACGCTCAACCTACACACACCCTAGGCGAGGACAGACATGGCTGTCCCCTGCTGCCTCCACATTCCTCTTTTCCTCTCATCTCTCCCATTGTTCTATTTCCTGTCTGTCTCTGGTTGTCTCCCTCTTTGTCCTACATACTACTGTATTCTACTCTGCTGGTCTTTACTGAGCAGAAAGAAGCCTTATGTTAGTGTCAGTGACTTGTATTGGGAACTCTGAGTCCCTATTTTGGTTGTGCCTCTCTGCTGGGTGCTGTCCTGTAGGCATATGGTGTGAGCGGATCCCGGATCCTGTCCCCCTCTCTGAGGCCCCCAGGGGCCACCCGTCAAAGCCCCCCATGCCAGGCCCGAATCCGGGCCACAGCTCTGTCCTAGGGTGTGGTTACGGAACAACCCTCTCTGATTGGCTGATCATCCCAGCCCACAGGAGGCTCCCTGGCACAGTCAGGCCTCCTTTAGACCGAAACAGTAACACACAGTAAGGACAGGACAGGACACACAGCCCCAATCATACTGTTTGTTGTTATGTAAAGAGAAGGAGAAAATAGATCCTGGAAGACTGCCAGGGAACTGGGTGAATCACAGGCTTACACACACACACACACACACACACACACACACACACA
Organism: Oncorhynchus keta; assembly: GCF_023373465.1. Taxonomy (NCBI): domain Eukaryota; kingdom Metazoa; phylum Chordata; class Actinopteri; order Salmoniformes; family Salmonidae; genus Oncorhynchus; species Oncorhynchus keta. Next base: position 35,275,684 of record NC_068447.1, read on the forward strand.
CACACACACACACACACACACACACACACACACACACACACACACACACACACACACACACACACACACACACACACACACACACACACACACACACACACACACACTGTGCTTGTCCCACTCAACTTTGCCTTCTGTGGCACTCAGTCCAGCTGAGGCTCAGTGTGCAGGAAGTACACAGGCTGACAAGGTGACATGCAGCGTAGCTCCCCTTTAGCGAGTCGTGTGACAGGGCAGCGGCGGGGGTGACCTCACGCCCCCCCACATCATCATTCTGAGAGTGAGGAGGAGGAGACGTATCCTCCCAGGCCTCGTGTGTCTTAATAATGCATCATCAGGCATGATATAAGCGACCATTGGTGCTCAAGCCTTTACTTCTCTCTCTCTCTCTCTTTTTCCTCCCTATGGGCCGATATAACACAGAAATGCCGCATTGGCTCTATCAACGCTCTCTCAGAAAGACGCTGAACCTACTGAATATTGTTGAATCCTGATGATGATTTGTCCTAATATATTTCACATAACGTCGGCCTACTCCCTTCTGTATAAAATACCCCCGGAGGCAGACCTCCCTCGTTCTCTCCTTCTCTTAACCACTTCATTACAAAGTAGAGGAAGACGAGGTGGGGGGATGCGGAGGAAGGCCGTTTATGAATTTTGCAGTACTGAATTAATTAATTAAAATATAAGAAGTCAATTGATAAATTATTCAGGCTTTTTGTTATGTGTGTTTGAGAAAGGGAGGATGGGGAAAAGAGAGGTGAGAGCGCATTTTAAATTGGAAAATTAATATTCATAACTTTTTTTAATGAACTAATAAAATGGCTATCAATTTTATTTTTAACAAAGGTTTAATTAACAAACGGTACAATTCTCTCAATCCTCTCAGGGGTTGACTACAATTCAACAGTGCCCCCCCCTCATTCATGACACTTCCTGGGAACCTCATTCACTTCTTATAACTTATAACACCATCTACAATTCCACCAAACTCCTATCTTCATCGATTGATTCATTGATTGTTGATTGAGACTAATGATTCGGTCTGAATTGCCCCGGTTGGAGGCATACTGTACAGTAGGTAGAATAAGCAATGAACTAAACTGAGGAATTTCAGCCCCCATTTTACTCCGTAAAATAATTGATTCGCTTAATATCAATTCCTCCCATTTACAATGCAGTCATTTTTGTGTGCTTCTTCCGTGTGTCTATAACGGTGCTGGGCCAGAATTATGGGGACAGCTCGTCTTAGATTTAAAGCAGCCCTCGTGGTGACCCTAAAGCCAGCCCTGCACAATGTATTAATGTGATAGCGATATGATTATGTAGGAATGGACATGAAGAGTTTCAATTATTTACAGGTGACGTGCCCGTTGAATTGCCAATGAATTGGCTGGTTTAATTACCTTCTCTGTCTAATCAAGCCTTCAGTGGAATAATGAAATAAGTCCTGTCCTGCCAACAAGGGAAGGAGGTGTCTGTCTGACTCTGTTCTGACAGAGGAAAGACAGGAAATTCATGGCCCGTGAGTGCAGGTTTAAGCCTCTGCTTCTCCATTCACTAGATTCTATACCTTCCTAGAGAGAGATGAGCTCAGCACGTTTGCAGCACCAACGTCTAGTAATGTGTGGAAACAGTCAAAACAGGCTATATTGTGGCCAATGTGGCCCCCCTCTGAACTGTTCACCAGTAGCCAGTCTGCCTCAGTGTCTCAGTAGAGCTGACAGACAACAGAACTGACAGTAGAAGAGTATGTGAATCTCCACAATAATCCAGTGTGTCTCAGTGTGTCTCAGTAGAACTGACAGTAGAACAGTATGTGAATCTCCACCATAATCCAGTGTGTCTCAGTAGAACTGACAGTAGAACAGTATGTGAATCTCCACCACAATCCAGTGTGTCTCAGTGTGTCTCAGTAGAACTGACAGTAGAACAGTTTTCATGTGAGTGCCTTCTTGTGTTTTATTTTTGCTAAATGTTTATCCTATTCATTGAGCTTTTCTTTTTTACTACTCTTATATTCACTTAATTACTTTTCTATTGTTGTTCCGTTGTCGAGAGGTGAACCTGAAAGTAAGCATTCCGTTGCTCTGTGTACTCCATATACACTGAGTACTGCACATACACTGAGTACTCCATATACACTGAGTACTGCACATACACTGAGTACTCCATATACACAGAGTACTGCACATACACTGAGTACTCCATATACACTGAGTACTTCACATACACTGAGTACTCCATATACACTGAGTACTCCACATAAACTGAGTACTCCATATACACTGAGTACTCCATATACACTAAGTACTCCATATACACTGAGTACTCCATATACACTGAGTACTCCACATACACTGAGTACTGCACATACACTGAGTACTCCACATACACTAAGTACTCAACATACACTGTGTACTCCACATACACTGAGTACTCCATATACACTAAGTACTCAACATACACTGTGTACTACACATACACTGAGTACTCCACATACACTGAGTACTCCATATACACTAAGTACTCAACATACACTGTGTACTCCACATACATGGTGTACTCCACATACACTGAGTACTCCACATACACTGAGTACTCCACATACACTGAGTGTTCAGAACATTGACAGACTGACCATGTGAATCCAGGTGAAAGCTATGATCCCTTATTGATGTCATTTGTTAAATACACTTCAATCAGTGTAGATGAAGGGGAGGAGACAGGTTTAAGAATGATGTTTAAGCTTTGAGACAATTGAGACATGGATTGTGTATGTGTGCCATTCAGAGGGTGAACGGGCAAGACAACATATTTAAGTGCCTTTGAACGGGGTATGGTAGTCGGTGCCAGGCGCACCGGTTTGAGTGTTTCAAGAACTGCAGTGTTGCTGGATTTTTCAAGCTCGACAGTTTCCCGTGTGTATCAAGAATGGTCCCCTACCTAAAGACATCCAGCCATGGCAGGCCAGTGGTCAAACACAAGTTATTGATGAAAGAGGACAAAGGAGGCTGACACATTGTGCAGAGCAACAGACAGTTTGTCAACTGACAGTCCAGTACAACATTGGTGCCCAAAGACCCATAAAATAATGCACAACTCGTCGTACCTTGACACGAATGAGGTATGGCATCCGATGACCTTAGAGAGTTCCACTTCTTTCAACAAAAAAACAAGATACTGCGGTTGCAGTGGGCTTAGGAACGAAAACACTGGACACTGGAGAATTGGAAAAACATTACCTGGTCTGATGAATCCCGGTTCCTGCTCTTTCACACTGATGGTAGGCCTATGGTATGAAGAAAACCACGAGTACATGCATCCATCATGCCGTGTGTCAACATGACAGGCTGGTGGTGGTGATGGTGGTGGTGTGCGGGTGTGTTTTCATGGCACACATTGGGCCCTTTGATAAAAGTGGAGCAACGTTTGAATGCCACAGCATATCTGAACCTGCCAGTCAGGTGTATCTCTTCATGGCAGCAGTGTATCCATCTGCGAATAGATTTTTACAGCAGGATAATGCCCCATGCCACAAAGCTTGTCCAGGACTGGTTCCACAGTGAATTCAGTTTACTGCAGTGGCCTGCCAAGTCAACTGAGTCTCTATGGGATGAGATTGAGCGAACTATTCGAAGTAGAGACCCACTACCAGCCAACTTGACACAACTGTGGGAAGCATTTGAGTCAACATGGGCCAGCATCTCTGTGGAACGCTTTCGACAAGGCTCATGCCCCGATGAATTGAGTCTGTTCTGAGGGCAAAAGGGGAGGTGCAACTCAATATTAGGAAGGTGTTCCTAATGTTTTGTACACTCAGTGTATATCATGTGTACTGTATATGACTAGTTAACAAAGTTGTGGACCTCCACCAGTACCCAGTGTGTCTCTGTGGGACTCCATGTGTTTCAGACAGTAGATCAGAGAGCACAACACTATGTGGACCTCAGTCTACACAGACATAGGAAAAAGCCAGGAGGGGTAGAGCAGCGGGTGGCCACTCACTTGACTGATGGCTTTTTTGATTAAAAGGAATTAATTGCTGAACCGTTTAATAGCCTGTTTTTAATGTGTCTCTAGTGACTGCGTGATTTAGCTGCATGTCCTGCTGACATGTGGAATCATGTGGACTACCAGCCATGATGATGTCAGAGCAGCTCTCACTGAGAACATCCTGGTAAGCAACTAGCAACTACCCTCACTCTCCTCTCCTCCATCTTTCATGGAGAGGAATACCTTCTTGACCTCAATACTGGCTGACCCTTTTCTCCCCTCCAAAGGCATGCGCAGAGAGATCTGTCCTGTATTGTTGTAGGTTACACTATTTTAAACCTATTTTTAGGAAACAAAGGCTGTGATTTAGTCCCCCACCACAGTCTATAATCACCTTAGGCTCTTTCTGTGGGAGAGAGGGAGACAGAGCGAGAGAGAGATAAAAATAGAGAGAAGGGAGGGATGGAGAGAGATAGAGTGATGCAGAGGGGGGGGGAGTGAGAGATGTGAGGGAGAAAGGGAGACAGATGAAGAGAGAGATGGAGAGGGAGAGAGAGAGGGAGAGCGAAAGAAAAACATAGATGGGGTGAGAGAAACAGGGAGAGGTGGAGTGAGAGAAACAGAGAGAGATGGAGTGAGAGAAACAGAGAGAGATGGAGTGAGAGAAACAGAGAGAGATGGAGTGAGAGAAACAGAGAGAGATGGAGTGAGAGAAACAGAGAGAGATGGAGTGAGAGAAACAGAGAGAGATGGAGTGAGAGAAACAGAGAGAGATGGAGTGAGAGAAACAGAGAGAGATGGAGTGAGAGAGAAACAGAGAGAGATGGAGTGAGAGAAACAGAGAGAGATGGAGTGAGAGAAACAGAGAGAGATGGAGTGAGAGAAACAGAGAGATGGAGTGAGAGAAACAGAGAGAGATGGAGTGAGAGAAACAGAGAGAGATGGAGTGAGAGAAACAGAGAGAGATGGAGTGAGAGAAACAGAGAGAGATGGAGTGAGAGAAACAGAGAGAGATGGAGTGAGAGAAACAGAGAGAGATGGAGTGAGAGAAACAGAGAGAGATGGAGTGAGAGAAACAGAGAGAGATGGAGTGAGAGAAACAGAGAGAGATGGAGTGAGAGAAACAGAGAGAGATGGAGTGAGAGAAACAGAGAGATGGAGTGAGAGAAAGAGAGATGGAGTGAGAGAAACAGAGAGATGGGGTGAGAGAAACAGAGAGAGATGGAGTGAGAGAAACAGAGAGATGGAGTGAGAGAAACAGAGAGATGGGGTGAGAGAAACAGAGAGATGGAGTGAGAGAAACAGAGAGATGGAGTGAGAGAAACAGAGAGATGGAGTGAGAGAAAGAGAGATGGAGTGAGAGAAACAGAGAGAGATGGAGTGAGAGAAACAGAGAGATGGAGTGAGAGAAACAGAGAGATGGGGTGAGAGAAACAGAGAGATGGGGTGAGAGAAACAGAGAGATGGAGTGAGAGAAACAGAGAGATGGAGTGAGAGAAACAGAGAGATGGAGTGAGAGAAACAGAGAGATGGGGTGAGAGAAACAGAGAGATGGGGTGAGAGAAACAGAGAGATGGGGTGAGAGAAACAGAGAGATGGAGTGAGAGAAACAGAGAGATGGGATGAGAGAAACAGAGAGATGGGGTGAGAGAAACAGAGAGATGGGGTGAGAGAAACAGAGAGATGGGGTGAGAGAAACAGAGAGATGGGGTGAGAGAAACAGAGAGATGGAGTGAGAGAAACAGAGAGATGGAGTGAGAGAAACAGAGAGATGGGGTGAGAGAAACAGAGAGATGGGGTGAGAGAAACAGAGAGATGGGGTGAGAGAAACAGAGAGATGGGGTGAGAGAAACAGAGAGATGGGGTGAGAGAAACAGAGAGATGGAGTGAGAGAAACAGAGAGATGGAGTGAGAGAAACAGAGAGATGGGGTGAGAGAAACAGAGAGATGGGGTGAGAGAAACAGAGAGATGGGGTGAGAGAAACAGAGAGATGGAGTGAGAGAAACAGAGAGATGGAGTGAGAGAAACAGAGAGATGGAGTGAGAGAAACAGAGAGATGGGGTGAGAGAAACAGAGAGATGGGGTGAGAGAAACAGAGAGATGGAGTGAGAGAAACAGAGATGGATGAGAGAAACAGAGAGATGGGGTGAGAGAAACAGAGAGATGGAGTGAGAGAAACAGAGAGATGGAGTGAGAGAAACAGAGAGATGGAGTGAGAGAAACAGAGAGATGGGGTGAGAGAAACAGAGAGATGGAGTGAGAGAAACAGAGAGATGGAGTGAGAGAAACAGAGAGATGGGGTGAGAGAAACAGAGAGATGGAGTGAGAGAAACAGAGAGATGGAGTGAGAGAAACAGAGAGATGGAGTGAGAGAAACAGAGAGATGGGGTGAGAGAAACAGAGAGATGGAGTGAGAGAAACAGAGAGATGGAGTGAGAGAAACAGAGAGATGGGGTGAGAGAAACAGAGAGATGGAGTGAGAGAAACAGAGAGATGGGGTGAGAGAAACAGAGAGATGGAGTGAGAGAAACAGAGAGATGGGGTGAGAGAAACAGAGAGATGGAGTGAGAGAAACAGAGAGATGGAGTGAGAGAAACAGAGAGATGGGGTGAGAGAAACAGAGAGATGGGGTGAGAGAAACAGAGAGATGGAGTGAGAGAAACAGAGAGATGGAGTGAGAGAAACAGAGAGATGGGGTGAGAGAAACAGAGAGATGGAGTGAGAGAAACAGAGAGATGGGGTGAGAGAAACAGAGAGATGGGGTGAGAGAAACAGAGAGATGGAGTGAGAGAAACAGAGAGATGGAGTGAGAGAAACAGAGAGATGGGGTGAGAGAAACAGAGAGATGGAGTGAGAGAAACAGAGAGATGGGGTGAGAGAAACAGAGAGATGGGGTGAGAGAAACAGAGAGATGGGGTGAGAGAAACAGAGAGATGGGGTGAGAGAAACAGAGAGATGGGGTGAGAGAAACAGAGAGATGGGGTGAGAGAAACAGAGAGATGGGGTGAGAGAAACAGAGAGATGGGGTGAGAGAAACAGAGAGATGGGGTGAGAGAAACAGAGAGAGCGAAGGAGAAAAAGTAACACCTACTGTTCCAGTATCTGTTGGTGGAGTAGAGTGGATCATCTGGAGAGAGAGAGAGAGAGAGACAGAGAGAGAGAGATACAGAGAGAGAGAGAGAGACAGACAGACAGAGAGAGAGAGAGATATAGAGACAGACACAGAGAGAGAGAGAGAGAGAGAGAGAGAGAGAGAGAGAGAGAGAGAGAGAGAGAGAGAGAGAGAGAGCGGTCTGGTAAAGTACTGTATAAGCCAGCTTTTTCATGAAGTGAATGTGGGGTGACTGCACCCACAATTAGGGCAGGGGAGGATTAGTGCGTCCCTGCCTGCCTGCCTGGCTGCTGTGCCGAGTGGGAAGGTGGTTAGGGGCTGTTTTTTGTTTGTGTGCTTACTGCTTGCCGCTGTGTATTGTGTTGTGATGGAGTGAGATTCCCCCCCTCCCCTGTGTTTTCAAAAATAGCAACATCACAACAAGCTAATGGAGAATAGATTAGGGAGAGGGCACAGTAGGGAAGTGTCCAACTGTGTGTGTGTTTGTGCATGCGTGTGTTTGTGTGTGTGTGCATGCATGCGTGTTCACAGATACTTTCTATTCTAACTCACCCACCCTCTAAATCTCTGTAGTCTTACCTGCCCATCGCATTTAAGCCAGCGCTCTCCCAGCAGGCTCTCCCAGACCTAGAAATGTCTGCACTACCAAGTGTTTGCATCCCATTTCAATTTCCTACTGAAGTCGGGAGCACAAGGGGAGACTTAGCGTTAGTGCTGTGATGAGTTTAAGGCAGTTGAAAGCTTTTGGCCATGTTGACACTATGAGATGTGTGCGTCCAGTGGAGCAGCCAGGCTATGTGCTCAATGGGGTTTTCCTCAGCAACTCCCCTTCCCTGTGTGTGTGTGTGTCTCTGGCCTGTCTCTCTTAGTTAGCTGTTGTTCATCCTTGCAGCAACAGCAGCACTCTCCAGTGTGTTCAGTGGCAGACATATTACCTTGAATACCCCCTCCTCTCCAGCCCAAGCCCAGCAAAGACTTCTACGACAGGATGCTAGGCTCTCCTTTCCTCTGTTCCCCTGATCACATACAGAGTTGAAAGGTCCAATGCAGCCGTTTTTATCTCAATATCAAATAATCTGGGTAACAATTAATTACCTTATTGTGATTGTTTTAAATTAAATAATATGGTCAAAAAGAAACATAAATAGTTTCTCAGTAAAGAGCAATTTCTCAAGCAAGAATGTTGCTAGGACTGTCTGGGAGTGGTCTGAGTGGGGAGGGGAAAACTGAAAACTAACTGTTATTGGCAGAGAGGTTTGGAACTCTCTTTCTTATTGGTCTATTAACAAATTTACCACCTGGTGATGTCACCAGGCAGGCCAAAACTCCATCCCACCACAACAGGCTGAAATGTCAGGCACTTTCTAGAAACTAGGGTACCAGTGAGGATTTCCTACGCTGGGCAAATTGTTACAGCTGTTGAGAAGTCATTGATAATAAAATGCCAATTTTTTTCACGTCATTAAATGAAGCTATAAATGGGATCATAGCTATATTCAATAACATTCACAAGTTAATTTAAAACATGTCTTTAACCCTTTCTCATGGTTGGTGTCTTGATGGATTTGTCCAAAATCGTGTGACATAAAACATTACTTTTCTGTCCTTGCATTTATGACAGTGGAAGTTGTTGTTATATTATATATTAAGCATTAATCGGTTAATTTAGACACATTATATATTAAGCATTAATCGGTTAATATAGACACTGAACTTTAACACTGTAGAATCCTGGATCTAGCTGTCAGACAGTTTTTTTAATAGAGATCTCAGAAATGCAGTGTAGCTAAGTAACATTTTGTGTCTCATTATGTTACGGTTTGAAAACATTTTTCATGGGCACACAAATTCAAAATAATGTATGCATTGCAAAATCAAATGCTTATAACCGAGTCACCTTATATACATATGAAGTAAAAAAATAAAACATCAATTAAATTCCCTAAAAGGCTTTTTTATGTTCCTTGGAGTGGCAACTAATATGTCCTTATATTAGTTATATTCAACAATAAAGCCAATAATCATATGAATGTACCCTAGTAATTCAGTATAACACTGTTTTTTTTTATTACAATTTTATGCCCAGTTTTCATAATCACAAGGTTATATATCCATGCTTAGACTGGCAGAAATATAACTACCCAGAAGAAATTACATTATTTTATTTTTAATACCCCGTATTTGATGTGTTACGGGTACAACTCAAAATTTGTTGAAGGTTCTTTTACAAAAACTACCTGCCTTACACTGAAAAAAATGCTAAAATCTATGAAAATATCTTTCACTTCATCCTTTGAGATGTGTTTTTGTCTCTCTGAGTCAACAAAACAAAACGTATTGTATTTTAATATAAAATACTGGTGTTAAAATATTTTGTTACCCTGAATGACACATATCACTACGGCCCACAAATATAGATTAAATGTGATTCCTGCAGCAATAACAATAATTTCGGCACTGCTCAACTTGGTGCAGCCAGTTGAGCAGAGCATCCAGTTTCTCGTTGAAGTTTTTAACCAGATTGAGCCACGTGCCCGTCTCTGTTCTTTTCACAAAATTAGTGAATGACCTTTCTCAGTTGCTTGATTTCTCCCTTTACCACTGTTGCCATGAAAATCGGTGCATTCTCTTCAGGTAGGGCCAGCTCTATTTCATCATAGCAACACTTTGCATAAACACGGTACATGCATTGCTTGTTCTTGAGATCACAGACAATGGAAGACAGTAACTCGGAAACGCTTGAGGTTTTCAGCAACCCGCTTTGGCTCAACCTGTCAACTAGAAGTTTCACATTCTCGTGATCAAGACACGCATAATCCATTTTTAATCCATAATTGTGTGTGTATGTAATATTATATTAACTAATATAATGCATCAGTTATACCTTAACTGCAGTGCAATAAAACAACTACAGTATAATAGTGCAACTCAATGTTAAGTGTTATCCTCCCAGCTTTATATCCTATTATATCCTATTCTGTTGCTGACAGTGGCATGAAAACAGTAACCTGCTTTTCTTTTCGCTAGTCTTTCCTGCCTAGCAACTGGATCTGGGTTAATCTTTTGTCTGTGCCATGCAGCCCTCTCCTTATTAGACAACGGCATCTACAGTATAAAAATAATGTGCCTTGAAATACCTTAAAATGCCATAAAATAGTTTAAAATTATAATATTCAGTATTCATACAACAAGTAAATATGAATTGCATGAGTACATGAAAACATGGGATAACAAAGCTACTGTCATTCAGCATAACAGGTGACATTGTGATATAACATGAAACTTTTGTTTTGCTGAAGGACAAAAGTGTGATACTGAAGGACGGATTTCATACATAAACATATTTAACAGGTAGTTCCTTTGCCACCTATATAAAGTAATGACCTTGACTTGTATATATTGTCCTTACTTTTCATGTTTAATATAGCTTCTTTTTTTGCGCAAAAGCTATTCAAGTTTTTAAATATTTTTTAGATACAGAATTACCCATTATTCTATATATTGTTGCAAACACTAACACAATTTTTCCAAGGGTGTTCATTTACATTTTTAAGATGAATTTCTAGATTTTAAAAACACTTTTGTCATTAGAATTTTAACCTGGACAGTTACATTGAAGGACATTTTGACACTTAAGAGTTCAATAACTTCCTTAATTTAATAGTTTGCAACACAAATATTTCTGGGTCAAAAGAAGGGTAAGAGTTGAGAGATTTAATATTATATTTATACATATTTATCTTTTTATGTTAAATGAATGGCCTTCAGACACCAAATTACACATCTCGTCTTTAACCCAGTTTAACTCATCGCTGCAACTCCCATACGGACTCGGGAGAGGCAAAGGTCAAAAACCGTGCATCCTCCGAAACACAACCCAAACAAGCCGCAATGCACACTTAATGCCAGCCGCACCAATGTGTCGGAGGAAACACTGTACACCTGGCGACAGTGTCAGCGTGCACTGTGCCCGGCCCACCACAGGATTCGCTAGTGCGTGATGGGACGAGGACATCCCTGCAGCATGGGTCTCCCAGTCGCGGCTGGCTGCGACAGAGCCTGGACTCAAACCCAGAATCTCTAGTGGCACAGCTAGCACTGCGTTGCAGTGTCATAGACTACTGCGCCACTTGGGAGGCCAAAGATTCACCTTACCTGGATACTTAAAACCTACATTGATACTGTCATTAATGTGGTTCTTCAATAATTATACATAATCCTTGTTGGATGGCCATTTGTTGTCCAGCTGATTAGCCATTATATTTTCACACACACAATTTTCAGAATGACAGTCAGGTGACGAACAGCTGTTGTGATAGAGCATGTGATGCAACACCAGCCCAAGTGCTGGATAAACTGTGTGTCCAGGTATGTCCAGAATATTAGTTACGCCTTGTGCCTGGATCCACGTAGATCCACGTTGGATCTAATGTCCCCATTATGTTGATCATCTGTTGTTGTCTGCTTGATTTACAGCAGGGTCTCCTTAGATTTAACAGAAAAAGCATCAAGGTAATGATTTCATGTTTTCATATGGTTTTGTGCCTCGGATTGGACACCGAGTCTACTGTGTACAATTGTGTAGGATAGACTATTGCACAACACCCAACACTATTCCTATTAATTATTCTGGATATAATGACAGCACATTACATAGACTAGTGGGTTTATTGACAATATGATCTGGTAAATTAAATAACATGACGAATCCATTTTAAAGTTACCCACTTGAACTTGAATTTGGAGCTCAGAAATTCAAGTATTGGAATAGGCCTACCTTAAAAATCTGACATTTCCTTAATTTGGTGCTTGACAAGTTATTGTAATTATTGTAGAAAATGTATAAGTTCTCCTGCTCCCTTGTAATTATCCATGATTTCATTTGTTTTTGTGCTGCTTTCGTATGTGTCCCACCGCTTCGTTTGAAGGGTGTTGCGCTACTCTGTTGCGGTAAAACCATGTGCAGTAATTATGAGGATGACGCCTAATGTTGGCTTCAACCTGCCTTTCCATACATATCCTTCCATTATAAAAGGAACCTGGTTTTGGGTCACTTTCCCATTATAAAAACAGAGATGATGAGATTCAAATGGAGAGATTAATGCTATCTCCATTCATGGCTTTATTACGTGTGCCTGGGTCGGCCACATAGGCTACAGAAAAATCGCCATGAATGTATCCAATCTTTTTAGTCAGGCAATGTCTACATTATTCTCACATATTTTAGTATGTAATAATAATTTGAATATAAATGCATTGGCAAGGCCTAAAAAAAGTATTATTATTAAGGTAGTAATGGGCTACTTTTCTGACACTTTGTGCATGCTTTTTGGGGGGGTGGGTTCTATTCGGCCCTATATGTGCAATTATATAATTTATACAATTGAAAAACGTTGAGGTCCTTGAAAATTACAATTAAGTGCTTGAAAAAGTCCCCGAAAGTCCTTTAATTGGACTTGCCAATATGTGTATGAACCCTGCCTAAAGAATGTATAGTCCTCGTCATATATTGTTGTACTATTGGAGTTATGAGACAAATGGATTTATTCACTTTTATTCCTGTAAGTACACATGTGGAACTGCATGAAAATCCTTTTAATTTTTGTTTTAAACCATTTTTTAATGTTGATCCCAATGTCACACATTGGCCCCATTATTACACTAAAATGGCATTATCATTATTTTCACAATATTATTCCAACCTCAGTGTGGAAATATATATATAAAATACAGGATATTCATGTTTTTTGACTGCGCTGGGCCTTTACGGGCTTTTCCATGGTGGGAAGTCTTAATCGCATTGGGACTCTTCTTTCCCCCTCCTCTCCTCCGCTTTACTCCAGTCAGGGTCGTGGGGCGCACACTCAGTGGTAAACCAATTTCATTTCATATGTTTTCACATTTTCATCCAATCACAGCATCTCTCTGAAGTACCTGAAGCCACAGGATGCTTTTATTGGTCCTAATTAAGGATCTGTGATTTCATCTCTGTAATTCAATAGAGATGAGGGTTGGTTGGCATGGGAGGCTGTGGGCTAGGGCTGGTTAATGGCTTCTACACTGCAAATCCCAAGATGGGGGAGTTGTTAAAGGAAAATTCCACCCAAAAACAATCTTTTGATATTTGTTTCATTAGTCCAATACCAAATGCATCGTACTGGGACGATTTCTATATTTCGAAAGTTATATCTTGAAAAATGTATTGCTGAAAAGCTAAATATTTTGAGAATATGTCAACAATGGACTATTTATGATCGAAAAGACAAAACGGAGCTAGATCAGCACTCCTACTCTGAGATGCTTTGTGAATGCAGACCCTGATCTCCACCTGGAGAGGGATATGGACGTTAGTTTCAAGAGCACAGGTAGAGCAACCCAGGACAGTAGTGTTTTTGTGGGCCTCAAACGGTCCCTTCCTCCCTGGATCCTCTCATCCCATCCTGCATGCTGTCCCCTGAGTAGTTGCTGTCATTCTGGCACTGTTTACATCACAAATGGCACCCTATTCCTTGTATAGTGCACTATAGGTCCTAGTCGAAGGTAGTACACTGGAAAAGGACTACTGTGGCATTTGAGACGCTGTCACCGACTCAGAGCTGTCGGTCAGAAAGCCATCAGAAAACATGTCAGCCTCAGAGGCAGTGTCACTGTCTGTCTGTCCTTTGATCAAGTCTGGAGGCTGCTCTGCTCCCACTCACTCTCTTGTTGTTCTCATTCACATTTGTCTCCGTGCCAACAAAGATCTGGAGTGAGTGGTTTTGCTTCTTACTTTGTTTTCATAAGTGGTCACTTAAATAACCCTGGCTGTGGCTGAATGAATGGCATTGGCTGCTCATTCAAATGGGCCCTGGATGGAAAATATCGTTTTGAAATCTCAAGAGTGGAAAGGAACGTGAGCAGATCTTGGATTGTTATCTGCCCAATCACCTCTCTGCTGAGTTACAGCACTTCTGCATGGAAGAGTGGGCCAAACTTCCGCCACAACGACGTGAAAGACTGATCAACAACTACAGGAAGCTTTTGGTTGGAGTCATTGGAGCTAAATGTGGCAAAACCAGTTATTGAGTGTATGGGGGCAATTACTTTTTCACACAGGGGCAATGGGTGTTGCATAACTTTGTTACTTAAATAAATAAAATAAGTATCATTTTTTTTTGTTATTTGTAAACTCAGGTTCCCTATATCAAATATTTTATATTGGTTGAAGATACGATAACATTCAGTATCAAAAATATGCTAATCAGAAATGGGACAAATACTTTTTCACGGCACTGTATGGAGGCTGTGCCCTGTCTGTAGTGTAGTAGTCAGGGTAGGAGGGCTCTAGTGAGTGACGCTGTGGAGTGTGCTGTACTATGCTGTGCTGTTCAGCAAAGCTTGTGGGTCTGGGATGGCGTGCGTGGAGCAGCCCAGACAGAAGAGGGACGAGGGCCAGACAGAGGGAAAGCAGCAGGGGAGTCTAGGCTGGGCCCAGAAGGCAGGTGATGCCAGGATACAATGATGGAGATGGGGAGGGACAAGGAGGGTTATGTCATGCAGCTAGGGCCTGCCCAGTCACAGTGGAGCTCAGCCTCTTGTCACAGCAGAGGGAGAGAAGGTAGACAGGACATTTGATAGGGAGAGAAAGGCCAGACCAGACCAGTAGTGTCCCCTTCTGTCCCCAGACTGTAGTGTCCAGCTCTGTTTGACCCCCGTCTCTTGACGCATGCAGCCTCGCTCACTAAGCCTAGCTATAACCAGAGCTGACCATTTAACCAGCCAACCAGCACACTTTACTTATGCTTGGTGTCAACAGAACTAGCTCACCACATTTTAACTGACCAATACTAACTGAAAACTCTGGCCAAAACCTCTTGTTTATGTAGTGGAAATCAGCCTTCTCCAGAGACAAGATCAGACCACAAAATATGTGATGGACAGATGAGGTGATAGATGTTTCAGCCTGTTCAATCTCGGATCAGAATCTAATGAATAATTATTATTTTGCATGGAGGAAACCTCTCGTTATAATGCATCTGTACACACTGTAATGTGTACTGTTCTGAGGATGTCAGCAGGAGCCTCTTTCTCTCTCTCTCGCTCTTTTCTCTTTCTTTCTCTCTGGTTGTATGCTTCCTGCTGCTCCTATCCATCAAGGTGTCAGGATGTGGAGGGTGAAGCTCCTCTGAACAGCACAGAGGAGGTGTTTGGCGCAACAGGACGCTCGTATTATGGAAGATGCTAAACAAGCCAGCTGAAAGCAGTGTTTAGAGTCAGGGGGGGAGCCATTCAAAAGGCACTCACAAAAGACGAAACACCCACCCCTTTTTGTTAAAACATCATTTAAGTAAATACTTGAACTAATTAACAAAGTAATTAGGCCCAACAAATTGATTGTGGGAACATGTTGGATTGTTTGTAGTGTTATCCGATCTCCGCTGAGGCTAAATTACATGTCTCAAGGTCAACAGAAGAGAAATGACAGATGTAGGATCTTAATTTGAGCCAGTCTGCTACAGAAGGAAACAATCCTGCAGCAACAGGAAATGGGAATTATTTGGTGAATTATTATTAGACATTTTTGTAGGGGTTTATACATTTTTTCGTTACAGCAATTCATGTTTGAAATTTCAAATCAGACATTACAATCTTTAGAACCATTATTTTCCTCAAATCAACGATAGGTTTGCAAGAAAATCGTCACCAACAAAAGAGTGATCAAATTAAGATCCCACATCTGTAAGTTGTTGTCCTCACTCTCCAGTCGATCATTGATTCAGCTAAACAAAGCTGGAATTGACATTTATTCTCCTCCTGGCATTTGATAATTTGAGGGAAATCGACGAGGCCTACTCCCCGTTAAATAGTGTGGTTAGTAATGGTTTCTGTATCTGTCTGTCTGTGTGTCTGTCTGTCTGTCTGTCTGTCTGTCTGTCTGTCTGTCTGTCTGTCTGTCTGTCTGTCTGTCTGTCTGTCTGTCTGTCTGTCTGTCTGTCTGTCTGTCTGTCTGTCTGTCTGTCTGTCTGTCTGTCTGTCTGTCTGTCTGTGTGTGTGTGTGTGTGTGTGTGTGTGTGAGAGTGCCTGCATGTATCGTGCGAGCAAGCTTGCGTGTGTGAGCGACAGTGCTTTTACGTGTGTGATATAAAGGTTTATGGAGCTGTTTGTGTGGCTCTGAACACCTTGCACTTTCCCTCCTTAGCTGTTCATAGATCATTGGGCTCTTAGTAAAGGTCTGGAGAGCAGAATGTTCCCAGTTGTCTATGATAATCTAGCTACAGAAAGTGCCAAGGTCTCCTAGCATTTCCATCGATCCATTATATTTATGTTGTGAGGTTTGCTTTCAAATGGCCAGGGCAGAAATCAAAGTCTGCCCTTGACAATCAGTAATCTATAGTGTCTGAATTAGTTGCATTAGTGATCAGGCTCCTTCTCATTCTCAGTCACCAGCTGAATGAAAGGCTAAGTGGAGGAAATGTACATTAGAAAGGGTTTATTTTGCTCCTGGAGGTAGCTGTCATTGTTCGTTGTCTGAAGATGCGGGACATTTTCTGTGTCATTTATTTATTTTTTAAGTCAGAGGACTTTGTAAAGGCCTTGTGCTAAGTCAATACTGTCAGTAAAGTTACCAACGCTTTCTCAAAGTTCTACACCATGTAAGTCATTACCTTCACTACAGTCAGTTCTACGCTACGTAAGTCATTACCTTCACTACAGTCAGTTCTACACAATGTAAGTCATTACCTTCACTACAGTCAGTTCTACACTATGTAAGTCATTACCTTCACTCATTCAGTTCTCACATGTAGTCAATCAAGTTCTATGCCATGTAAGTCATTACCTTCACTAACAGTCAGTTCTACACCGTGTAAGTCATTACCTTCACTACAGTCAGTTCTACACCATGTAAGTAATTACTTTCACTACAGTCAGTTCTACACCATGTAAGTCATTACCTTCACTACAGTCAGTTCTACACCATGTAAGTCATTGCCTTCACTACAGTCAGTTCTACACCATGTAAGTAATTACTTTCACTACAGTCAGTTCTACACCATGTAAGTCATTACCTTCACTACAGTCAGTTCTACGCCATGTAAGTCATTACCTTCACTACAGTCAGTTCTACACCATGTAAGTCATTGCCTTCACTACAGTCAGTTCTACACCATATAAGTCATTACCTTCACTACAGTCAGTTCTACGTCATGTAAGTCATTGCCTTCACTACAGTCAGTTCTACACCATGTAAGTCATTACCTTCACTACAGTCAGTTCTACACAATGTAAGTCATTACCTTCACTACAGTCAGTTCTACACTATGTAAGTCATTACCTTCACTGCAGTCAGTTCTACACCATGTAAGTCATTACCTTCACTACAGTCAGTTCTATGCCATGTAAGTCATTACCTTCACTAACAGTCAGTTCTACACCATGTAAGTCATTACCTTCACTACAGTCAGTTCTACACCATGTAAGTCATTACCTTCACTACAGTCAGTTCTACACCATGTAAGTCATTACCTTCACTACAGTCAGTTCTACACCATGTAAGTCATTACCTTCACTACAGTCAGTTCTACACCATGTAAGTCATTACCTTCACTACAGTCAGTTCTACACCATGTAAGTCATTGCCTTCACTACAGTCAGTTCTACACCATATAAGTCATTACCTTCACTACAGTCAGTTCTACGTCATGTAAGTCATTGCCTTCACTACAGTCAGTTCTACACCATGTAAGTCATTACCTTCACTACAGTCAGTTCCACACCATGTAAGTCATTACCTTCACTACAGTCAGTTCTACACCATGTAAGTCATTGCCTTCACTACAGTCAGTTCTACACCATATAAGTCATTACCTTCACTACAGTCAATTCTATGCCATGTAAGTCATTACCTTCACTACAGTCAGTTCTACACCATGTAAGTCATTACCTTCACTACAGTCAGTTCTACGCCATGTAAGTCATTACCTTCACTACAGTCAGTTCTACACCATGTAAGTCATTACCTTCACTACAGTCAGTTCTACACCATGTAAGTCATTACCTTCACTACAGTCAGTTCTACACCATGTAAGTCATTACCTTCACTTCAGTCAGTTCTACAGAGAAACAGAAAGCCATTCAATTCAACAAAGCCTATTGTTTTGTTTAGCAAAGGTTTTTAGGGGGTGATATATGAATCTGTTTCTGTTACACAATGTATTTTCAAATGTAATCAATACAAAACACTAACTCCCAATTCTCCTTGAAATGTTTTCTTATTTTTGTGCAATTGCTCGATAGAAAATGCCTCCTATTTAATATCTCTAAATCTAATGGTTAAGGTTAGGAGGGGAAGCTGATCCTACATTTGTACCTAGGGGAAACTTCACCCAAGAGTTTAGAGATGTCGGAGGAAAGGAATAGAGAGATGGAAAGAGAGAGCCATAAAGTGGCCAAGTGAGGAGGCTGCAGCAGGAGAACAAGAGGTGGAGCTCAATGCACGCAATGCAGTGTGACACAATGCCCCTTCTCTCTCTCTCTTTAACTAATAAAATCCCCAGGCCAGTCAGTCACATGTAGCGTGGAAGGAAGCTGGCGCCGTGGCAGATGTAGCTCTACAGTATGTTAAACTTTATGTCGCTTGAAAATGGCTCCTGTTCCATAATGTTTCAAGACTGAGATCTTCTGGCTGTAAAATGATCTGTTTTATGGGACTGTTATCAGGGCGATATGCCTTAAAGATCCTCCGTATTACACTGCATTCTCTACCGTCTGGCTGCCTGGCGGAGCTAAATTGATGTGTACAGATCAACAGTGCAATGTCCTTCTCAGTGTCCTTGGTACCACACATGCCCTCTCAATTGAATTCTCTATAATACCTTATGAGCCAAAAACTCACATTTAGATGCCGCACTCAAACTAACACGTTCAACAAAAAAAGAAAGTACTGTTGTCATTTTCATCAACAATGTTAAAACAATATAGAGGAGAGTGGTGTGTGCGTGTCAGTGTGTAATCATAACAGTGTGTGTGTGATCACAATAACCGTGCGTGCCTGCGTATATACCTGCCTGTGTCTGTGTGTCTGTGTTGCCAGACGTAGATAGATAGCATTTTATTGAGGGGGTATTGTGCTGACTGACTGGCTGGCTGGTGTGTTCCCCTGGCTCCCTCAGTGAGTTGGTCTGTGTGCCAGGCAGGTAGCTCATCTAACCCTGATACACAGTGAGCCTGGCTATGCTCCATTAGCTGGCCTGGGCCTTAAATAGGAGGCTGACATCATTGCTAATGTATATATCATTTTTTTGTATTTAGCAAGGCAAGTCAGTTGGGATGGCGTATCGCTGCAGAATGCTGTGGTAGCCATGCTGGTTAAGTGTGCCTTGAATTCTAAATAAATCACAGACAGTGTCACCAGCAAAGCACCCCCACACCATCACACCTCCTCCTACATGCTTCACGGTGGGAATCACACATGCAGAGATCATCCATTCACCTACTCTGCGTCTCACAAAGACACAGCAGTTGGAACCAAAAATCTCAAATTTGGACTCATCAGACCAAAGGACAGATTTCCACCGGTCTAATGTCCATTGCTCGTGTTTCTTGGACCAAGCAAGTCTCTTCTTATTGGTGTCCTTTAGTAGTGGTTTCTTTGCAGCAATTCAACCATGAAGGCCTGATTCACACAGTCTCCTCTGAACAGTTGATGTTGAGATGTGTCTGTTACTTGTAACTGTATGAAGCATTTATTTGGGCTGCAATTTCTGAGGCTGCTAACTCTAATTAACTTATCCTCTGCAGCAGAGGTTACTCTGGGTCTTCCTTTCCTGTGGCAGTCCTCATGAGAGCCAGTTTCTTCAAAGTTCTTGAAATGTTCTGTATTGACTGACCTTCATGTCTTAAAGTAATGGTGGACTGTCATTTCTCTTTGCTTATTTGAGCCTCTCTTGCCCTAACATGGACTTGGTCCTTTACTAAATAGGGTTAACTTCTGTTTACCAACCCTACATTATCACAACACAACTGATTGGCTCAAATGCATTAAGAAGAAAATAAATAAACTTTTAACAAGGCACACTTTTAATTGGAATGCATTCCAGGTGACTTCCTAATGAAGCTGGTTGAGAGAATGCCAAGAGTATGCAAAGCTGTCATCAAGGCAAAGGGTGGCTACTTTGAAGAATCTAAAATATAACATATATTTTGATTTGTTTAACACTTTTTTTGGTTACTACATGATTCCATATGTGTTATTTCATAGTTTCTTGGCATTCTTTCAACCAGCTTCATGAGGAAGTCACCTGGAATGCATTCCAATTAAAAGGTGTGCCTTGTTAAAAGATCATGTATTCACTATTGTTTTAAAGAAAAACCCTTGAATGAGTAGGTGTGTCCAAAATGGACTGGTACTGTGTGTGTGTGTGTATATATATATACTGTATATACACACATACTGTATATACAGTTGAAGGCGGAAGTTTGCATACACCTTAGCCAAATACATTTAAAATCAGGTTTTCACAATTCCTGACATTTAATCCTAGTAAAAATTCCCTGTCTTTTGTTAGTTAGGATCACCACTTTCTTTTAAGAATGTGAAATGTCAGAATAATAGTAGAGAGAATTATTTCTTTCAGCTTTTATTTCTTTCATCACATTGCCAGTGGGTCAGAAGTTTGCATACACTCAATTAGTATTTGTTAGCATTGCCTTTAAATTGTTTAACTTGGGTCAAACATTTTGGGTAGCCTTCCACAAGCTTCCCACAATAAGTTGAACTTTTTCAGTTCTACCCACAAATGTTCTATAGGTTTGAGGTCAGGGCTTTGTGATGGCAACTCCAATACCTTGACTTTGTTGTCCTTAAGCCATTTTCCCACAACTTTGGAAGTATGCTTGGGGTCATTCCCATTTGGAAGACCCATTTGCGACCAATCTTTAACTTCCTGACTGATGTCTTGAGATGTTGCTTCAATATATCTACATAATTTTCCTTCCTCATGATGTCATTTATTTTGTGAAGTGCACCAGTCCCTCCTGCAGCAAAGCACCCCCACAACATGATGCTACCTCCCTCGTGCTTCACATTTGGGATGGTGTTCTTCGGCTTGCAAGCCTCCCTCTTTTTCCTCCAAACATAGCGATGGTCATTATGACCAAACAGACCAACCAGAGGACATTTCTCCAAAAAGTACAATCTTTATCCCCATGTGCTGTTGCAAACCGTAGTCTGGCTTTTTTTATGGTGGTTTTGGAGCAGTGGCTTCTTCCTCGCTGAGCAACCTTTCAGATTATGTCGATATAGGACTTGTTTTACTGTGGATATAGATACTTTGTACCTGTTTCCTCCAGCATCTTCTCAAGGTCCTTTGCTGTTGTTCTGGGATTGATTTGCACTTTTCGCACCAAAGTACATTCATCTCTAGGAGACAGAACGCGTCTCCTTCCTGAGCGGCATGACGGCTGCTAGGTCCCATGGTGTTTATACTTGCATACTATTGTTTGTACAGATGAACGTGGTACCTTCAGGCGTTTGTAAATTGCTCTCAAGGATGATCCAGACTTGTCGTAGTCTACAATTTTTTTCTGAGGTCTTGGCTGATTTCTTTTGATTTTCCCATGATGTCAAGAAAAGAGGCACTGAGTTTGAAGGTAGGCCTTGAAATACATCCACAGGTACACCTCCAATTGACTCAAATGATGTCAAATAGCCTATCAGATGCTTCTAAAGCCATTACATCATTTTCTGGAATTTTCCAAGCTGTTTGAAGGTACAGTCAACTTAGTGTACGTAAACTTCTGACCCACTGAATTGTGATACAGTGAATTATAAGTGAAATAATCTGTCTGTAAACAAAAATTACTTGTGTCATGCACAAAGTAGATGTCCTAAACAACTTGCTCAAACTATAGTTTGTTAACAAGAAATTTGTGGAGTGGCACACACACACACACAGACACTTGCACACACCAATCATGCATGCACACACACACACAAACACACAGCAATGACAAACCAACACAGTAAAACCACACGTGAAGACTTTGGAAAGCATACACTAGATGATGTTGCATGACCTCGTGTCATGTCCAACATATCTGACCCAGAATGACGCGAGGCTCATACTCTGAAGTGGTCATCAGGACCAGAGACACTTTCCTGAAAGAAGTGACTTTAACGTCATACTTTGGTTATGTCCAGGAATCCAGATGATTCAGCTCCACTATAAAGAGCCAACAGCATTCATGGCTGCCAATTAATCACAGGCTGCCTTCACCCCAACAACACCATGGCAACACCCTGGCAACACTATCAAAGGGAATTGGCAATGAGACTAATACGTTTCTAATATATCCAAGCTTATTATTTTTCTCGTGACCCTCTCTTTCTCTTCTCTCCCCATTTTCTTTTTTCTCTCATTCTCACTCCCTCTCCCTCTCTTCAGAGATGCCAGATTTCACCAGGCGGATCAATAGACTCCAGCAGGCCAGAAATTAGGCAGAAATATATATACAGTTGAAGTCGGAAGTTTACATACACTTAGGTTGGAGTCATTAAAAGCGGTGAGCTGTAGCCTATAGTAGTACTGCAGAGGGAGGTGTGAATGGAGGGTCTGAGGTCAGAGGGGGTTCTACTGTTGAGACTGTAGGTCTGTAGGTCTCAACAATTTTTGCTCGGATCCCAAAATTGAGGTCTGATCCGAATTGGATTCGTGAAATTTCTATCCGAGACTGATGGGACCCAGTCATTTTTCAAAATCAATACAATTTGGATGCGAGGACACAACATTTGCATGAGATGAGGGAGATTCGGATCCAAAATGGGTTGGGTCTGTATCGGATCCAAAATGGGTTGGGTCTGTATCGGATCCAAAATGGGTTGGGTCTGTATCGGATCCAAAATGGGTTGGGTCTGTATCGGATCCAAAATGGGTTGGGTCTGTATCGGACCCAAATGGATCCCAAAGATACAAAAAAATGCTGCTTTTTTGCCATGAAAGTCTGCCAAATTGTTTTGACTTGTCTGGAAGTTAACTTTAATGTTTCACATGCGTCTAAAATAATTTATTTACATTTACATTTAAGTCATTTAGCAGACGCTCTTATCCAGAGCGACTTACAAATTGGTGCGACATCCAGTGGAACAGCCACTTTACAATAGTGCATCTAAATCTTTTAAGGGGGGTGAGAAGGATTACTTTATCCTATCCTAGGTATTCCTTAAAGAGGTGGGGTTTCAGGTGTCTCCGGAAGGTGGTGATTGACTCCGCTGTCCTGGCGTCGTGAGGGAGTTTGTTCCACCATTGGGGAGCCAGAGCAGCGAACAGTTTTGACTGGGCTGAGCGGGAACTGTACTTCCTCAGTGGTAGGGAGGCGAGCAGGCCAGAGGTGGATGAACGCAGTGCCCTTGTTTGGGTGTAGGGCCTGATCAGAGCCTGGAGGTACTGAGGTGCCGTTCCCCTCACAGCTCCGTAGGCAAGCACCATGGTCTTGTAGCGGATGCGAGCTTCAACTGGAAGCCAGTGGAGAGAGCGGAGGAGCGGGGTGACGTGAGAGAACTTGGGAAGGTTGAACACCAGACGGGCTGCGGCGTTCTGGATGAGTTGTAGGGGTTTAATGGCACAGGCAGGGAGCCCAGCCAACAGCGAGTTGCAGTAATCCAGACGGGAGATGACAAGTGCCTGGATTAGGACCTGCGCCGCTTCCTGTGTGAGGCAGGGTCGTACTCTGCGGATGTTGTAGAGCATGAACCTACAGGAACGGGCCACCGCCTTGATGTTAGTTGAGAACGACAGGGTGTTGTCCAGGATCACGCCAAGGTTCTTAGCGCTCTGGGAGGAGGACACAATGGAGTTGTCAACCGTGATGGCGAGATCATGGAACGGGCAGTCCTTCCCCGGGAGGAAGAGCAGCTCCGTCTTGCCGAGGTTCAGCTTGAGGTGGTGATCCGTCATTCACACTGATATGTCTGCCAGACATGCAGAGATGCGATTCGCCACCTGGTCATCAGAAGGGGGAAAGGAGAAGATTAATTGTGTGTCGTCTGGAGCGCGTGGTGAGGAGACAGATTCTCGCCACGCCACATGGTAGGAGCGACCTGTCAGGTAGGACGCAATCCAAGCGTGGGCCGCGCCGGAGATGCCCAACTCGGAGAGGGTGGAGATTTGTCGGGAAAACTACAGGGTAGTATTTTCATGAATAACATCCCTAATTTAAAATGTAGAGACAAGAAGAAGGTATGGGGTGTGTGGCGGAGACACATAGGCAGGCATGTCTCTGTCTAGAATGCGCTCTGTCTCCCACTAATTCTTGTGCATTCATTATTTCTTTGTGAATTGTTTACCCTTGAAGTAGTCTACCTGGCCTGTGAGCAAATGTAGGGCTGTAGCGTTTAAAAAAATACATACAAAAGTGTGTAACTAGGCAAGTCAGTTAAGAACCAATCTTATTTACAATGACGGCCTACCTCGGCCAAACCTGGACGACGCTGGGCCAATTGTGCACCGCCCTATGGGACTCCCAATCACGGCCGGATGTGTTACAGCCTGGATTTGAACCAGGGACTGTAGTGGCACCTCTTGCACTGAGAGGGGGGGGGGGAAATCAAGATTTTGTTCGGGAGCCAGGCAGGTATTAACCCCGCCAAACGGTAAAGAGTAGGATAGATAGACACACACATCAGCAGAAGAGACTGCCTAGAGTGTAGCCTGTTGGTCAGATAGCCAGTAGAGAGGAAAGATACGACACACCATATAAAAAACTCACATCACAGCACAGGGGGAACTCCACCAATAATACCTCATACAATAATAATGGCAGAGCAATTTAACGGCAACTTCATAGAAACAATTGACAAGAAAGAACCCAGTCATCAACATTAGAGGATTTGCAATATTCTGTATTACCTTTCAGTGTAAGAGTACGAGGGGTATGAATGGGTGTGTGTGTGTGGGGGGGGGGGGGTGTTCATAGACAAAACAAAGGCCTTAAATAGTCCAAAAAGCTTCTCGGCCAAATGTAAATAGTCCCACACAAAATCAATGCAGTTCAAACAACAATAAACAATAACTCTCACGCAAACTCCCTTTAACTAAAATGTCAAACCAAATACAACTGGCATGGGACTAACAGTGCAACGACACTGAACATCAAAAAGAGTGCATAGGAAAAAAAGAGAGTCTGCTGCAGTGAAAAGCACTGGAGCGATAGAAGGAGGGGGGTCTCAGCTGTTGACTTCAGGCTTGCCTGTCCGTCTGATACACCTAATGGTGTGTTGGTTGTTATTTAAAGCTTCACAACAATGTTTCTACTACTTACTAGTCCATGTGAACAATGACAGGAGCGGTCCCAAACAATTACAACCACGACCTAGAGCGATAACACCGGCGATCTACTTAAACACTTTACATCTAAGCATGCTGAAAATAAACAAGACTTCTGCAGAGTTGCACACACTGTCAAAATGCACCAACTGAGAGCTCCCCACAGAGAGCCGGAAGAGCTATCTTTATTTCCTTCTTTCTGACTGCTGATGCGCTCTTAAAGTGGCAGCGCACGGTGAAGACTTTATTTCGCCACTCTCCTCCCCCATGAAAAAACAAAGCCTGTAGAAACAGAGAGGATGCAGGCTTTGGCAGGTTCATGTTCCTGCTACACAAAACCAGGGAAGTCCTCATCATCAGAGTCTTCCAAGAAGATCTCCTGCATGTGTTGCTTTTGCCTGCAATCCAGCTCGTCTACCGTAGGGTAGCAGGGCTTTAGATCATCAGCATGCACCGTCCTGACATCTTCCCCAGTGTCCTCCAATCAGACCAAGTAGTTCACCGACCTCAACTGCTGCACCACACGGTATGGACCTTTCCACCTCAAAGCTAGATTGGCAGTGAACTGCTTGGACACCTTTGGCAGATGATGAGAACGGACTCAGACACGAGACTGGGGTGGGAAACACACGTCTCGTCCATGTTTGTCATAGTTTCTGAGCTATCGTTGTTTGGCATTGATTCTGCTGGCTTCCACTCTGGATAAGAAGGTGTGGTGGTGTTGGACTGCATCAAAACCTGGGCAGTCAGGTGAAACGTTGGAACTTTGCAAGACTCTGTCCATCGGACCTTTTAGTGGACTTCCCAGGTGGAGTTAGGCGGGAGTGACCTCAGAAGTTTCTAGGACCGCAGAGTTCAGTGCAAAGTGAAACTCAGGAAGATGCTGATCCCACCTTGTGTGCTGATCCCCCCACGAATGAAGCAATCATCCCCTTCAGGGTTCAGTTTACCCTCTCGGTCAGGTTGGTCTGAGGATGGTAGGCCGTGGTCAGCTTGCCAGCTACACCCCAGTAGGTACAGAGCTCTTTGTAGATTCCTGATATGAACTGCGGACCTCAGTCAGAGAGAATTTGGTCTGGAATCCCGAGTCTGGTAAAGACCTCCCTTCGCAGAATTAGAGCAATGGTGGATGCAGTGGCTTTGCGGAGTGGAAACAACTCCACCCAGTGTTTTTAGTAGTCCACTACCACCAATACAAATTAATTCCCGGGTCCCCCAGCTGGGAGGAAAAATTCCCAGCATTTCCCAGCATCATTCTGCTGTCCTCTCCACACACTCTCATCATCCAGAGGGAAGGAACCATCCAGACACTTATCGGTAGTGTAAGTGCTGCGCAATGGAGGACAAAAATGGTCAGTCTCTGTAATCAGAGAAAGTGCATCTGGCACAACATTCAGTTTTCCTTTGTGATACTCCATGATGAAGTCAAACCTCTGAAGTCTGATAGACCAGTGATTTGACGGCTGTTGGGCTTGCCTGATGCCAGAATCCACTACAGAGCAGCATTTTCTTTGACAACGGTGAAGACCTTTGCCTCCAAGTAGTAGCTTAATTTCTCCAAAGCCCAGACCACAGCGGGGCCCTAACCTAACTAACCTAACCTCTCGGCTAGGTTAAGGGTGCGATTTACATGGGCAAAAGCTTATTCTGTATCAGGTCCTGTTTGATGAGCCAAGACTGCTCCAAGTCCTATTTTCCTTGCATCTGTGTACACTATGAAATGAGCATTCAGGTTAGGATGTCCAAGCACTGGAGGAGTGATGAGACTGCTTTTCATTGCTTCAAATGTGCTTTTGCATGCAGGGGTCCATTGGAATTTCACCCCCTTTTTCTTAAGGTGGTTGAGTGAAAAGTCAGGTACACACCTGTGGTACCATCCTGCCATACCTAGGAAGCCCTGAACAGCCTTGAGCGATATGGGAATTGGGAACTCCTGCACTGCTGAAACTTTGGCTGGATCTGCATGGATACCTTCAGCATTAACCACATGACCAAGGAACTTGGGTTCTGGCAAGCAGAAATGACAATTCTTCCAGTTCAGGGTCAAACCTGCAGCCTTCAGTCTGTCGAAGACGTACTGTATGTCTTGCAGATGATCCGCGACAGAGGAGGAGTAGATTATGATCTCATCCAGATACACAAGACCATTTCTTCCCCTCAGATCTCCCAGGACATTCTCCATCAGCCTTTGGAAGGTTGCTGGAGTTTTCTTCAAACCAAAAGCCATGACTTTGAAGCTGTATAAACCAGCAGGGTTGAGAAAGGATATCTTGTCCTGACTGGCAGGATCCGCTGTTCAGATCCAGATTATTGAAGATGGATACTCCTGCCAGAGATTCCAATATGTCATTGATGTTCGGTAGAGGTTAGGCATCGCTTTCTGTTATGGCTTTGGCTTCCTGTAGTCTACACAGAATTGATATCCACCATCTTTCTTTGGAATCAGGACAACCGGAGAAGCCCATCCATAAAAAGAAGGTTCCACAACTCCATTATCCAACATGCTCTTGAGGTGTTCAATGAAAATTGCCAGTTTGGCGGGAGACAGCCGGTAGGGACGCTGCTTAATGGGGTCTTTATGCCGAGTATAGATTTTGTGTTTGAAGACTGTTGTACGGCCGGGTGTAAGAGTACAGACCTCACTGTTCATCTCCAACATCTGGAAGAGCTGCCACCTCTCTTCATCCGACAGGCATTCTTGTTCCACTGCTTGTTTGATGTAGAAAGCTTTTGCTCTCGAATAGAGGGTAGGGGGGGTGTGTGGCTGTAATCAGGGTGATAGCCGGGTTCTCTGGCTTCACTTGTGGAACTTGTTTTGTCTTTGTCTCTTTGTATTTTCTCTGTCTTTTTCATTGCCTGCAATCAGTGCATTTCCAGGTTGAAATGGATGAGGCCGGGAATGGTCAGAATGCAGCCGATAGGATGGTTCGGACATTGAGATTGTCAGTCCCCTGAAGAACATGAAGTCCAGGCCAAGGACTACAGCAAATGCAAGGCTCGGATCTGCAAGAATAGCCACAGGAAGGTTAATAATCTCATCATGCAGCTTTATTTTCATATCAATCCAGTGAAGGGAGTGGCAGGTCCTCCATTGTCCAAGTACAATGGTCCTTCCTCCCAGGTTTGAAGCTCCTCATGAGATAATGCAATGTTTCACCACAGGAGCTCCTGCATCAGGTTATACGTTGCTCCTGTTTCAATTATGGCCTTCCCTCTCCAGTTCCTAACAGTCAGAGGAACCAATAGTTGTTGCAGATTAGAAATATGACAGCTAATTGTGCTGTCTGAAGGCTTTATGGTGGGCATTGAGGTCGACCCAATTGTATGCAAGCCACCACGCCTATCTAGACTGTAGGTCTTCTATCCTTTTTCTGAATCACGTCGCTGGCCATAGAGGGGGCAAGAACCTGGACGATGTTGGACGTTACACCTCCAGCACATCACTGGACTTTTGTATTGGATATTGGGCAAAAATGTCTGAGATGGTTTAGCCCCAGGATAGTTATGGGTATACTGGGATGAGGGAACAGGGTTTTTAGTTTGGAGGTGGTGCTTCCAGTCCTTCTCAAACTGAGTCCCCAGACGCACCAGATCATCCACATTCTGCACACGTTCTCGACGTTGACTAGCAAGGCGGGGAACCATGTTCTTAAGAAGGAGTTTGACCATCTCCTGCTCAGTAATGTCAGCCTTCCTACTCCTACATAGAATGAGATAGGAGAAGACAGAAGGCTCTGCTTCACCCTGGACTCTGCTACCAACCCTGTTCCGCTAGTTCATCCTCATAGTCCTCTGAGAGGAAGGCTGAGAGGAATAGTTTTTGAAACTCCTCCCAGGTTGACACATGTTCATGGGCTATCTCCCACCAGTCTCTTGATGTACCATGGAGAACACTGTAGAGGGTGGCAAGAACCTCCAAGTCAGGAAGGGGCCAGATAGAAAGGAAATCATTACATTTCGATAGGAAAAACAATGGATCAACATCATCTTCTGGGCTGCCAAAAGTGGGGAAAGGTAGTTTGATAGGGAGGGAGCTCTCTAGAGGAGGCATGACAGTGGCAAGGGGTCTTGGGGAAACTGGCGTTCTGTTGTTTAACAGTATCTTCAAAGGAGTTCTGTTGTTTAACAGTATCTTCAGAGGTGCTACCTGTTCCTATTCCCTTAATGGCAGAGCCAGTGGCAGAGGTAAACCCTGAGGGAGGTGCAGAGGATTTGTCTAGAAGGGATAAGCACTGCATTACCTCCTGATGCAGCTCCTCCAGTTGAAGGTCTGTGGCCTTCTGTGCTTTTTCCATCTCATTAGAGGTCTCCTTTTGAGTCTGTTCAATCAAAAATCGTAGTTTCCATATGAGGGAGTTCTTGAAGTCCTCCATAACATCTTTCAGATAAGAACACAATCCCTTCACAACAGAGGCTGACTCTCCATTTTGTGTTCTTCCTCAAGATAGGTTATGACTAGATGGTTCGTTTCTATGAGTGTTTTGAGACTTTCATTTAGCCTTGAACATCCTGCTTCAGAGAATTGTTTATATATTTCTGTCTCTTAACAGTTTGTTGTTGGTTTTCCTCCATTTGACAGGGGAGTTGACCCAACCTCCGCTGCACATCTTTCTGATGATCGTCCGCACTTTTACTGAGTTTACGAATGTCATTCTCCTGCATTGTCAACCTATGGTTGGTGTGTGTCCATTGTTTTTCCATTTGTCCAGTGATCACAGAGACACATCTCCCAGTCTGTCTGGGCAGGGTAACAGGAAGAGGTTGAGGGGAGGGTAATAGTGGAGAAGTTATAGGTGAGCCAGAAGCCTGGGGATAAGTACCAGTGCTCCCCAACTCCATTACACAATCAAGTCCTTCCACAGTGAAAGAATCCCAGTCGTAATTTCCATTAGGTGTGTCCACAATGACACAGTATGGAGTTCTAACAAAAGACATGAATCAGCTTTGTGTGGGTGGTGTATTTTCAAGTCCCTGTTCAGGCAAAAATTCTGTAGCGGTGTTGTTAGAGAGGGGTAAAGATAAAGATTTTGTTCGGGTGCTAGGCAGGTATTAACCCCGCCGAAAGGAAAAGAGTAGGATAGATAGAGTACCACTACCAGACACACACATCAGCAGAAGAGACTGCCTAGAGTGTAGCTTGTTGGCCAGATAGCCAGTAGAGAGGAAAGATACGACACACCATATAAAAACCACACATCACAGCACAGGGGGAACTCCACCAATAATACCTCATACAATAATAATGGCAGAGCAATTTAACGGCAACTTCATAGAAACAATTGACAAGAAAGAACCCAGTCATCAACATTAGAGGATTTGCAATATTCTGTATTACCTTCCAGTGTAAGAGTACGAGGGGTATGAATGGGTGTGTGTGTGTGTGTGTGGGGGGTTCATAGACAAAACAAAGGCCTTAAATAGTCCAAAAAGCTTCTCGGCCAAATGTAAATAGTCCCACACAAAATCAATGCAGTAAACAATAACTCTCACGCAAACTCCCTTTAACTAAAATGTCAAACCAAATACAACTGGCATGGGACTAACAGTGCAACGACACTGAACATCAAAAAGAGTGCATAGGAAAAAAAGAGAGTCTGCTGCAGTGAAAAGCACTGGAGCGATAGAGGGAGGGGGGTCTCAGCTGTTGACTTCAGGCTTGCCTGTCCGTCTGATACACCTAATGGTGTGTTGGTTGTTATTTAAAGCTTCACAACAATGTTTCTACTACTTACTAGTCCATGTGAACAATGACAGGAGCGGTCCCAAACAATTACAACCACGACCTAGAGCGATAACACCGGCGATCTACTTAAACACTTTACATCTAAGCATGCTGAAAATAAACAAGACTTCTGCAGAGTTGCACACACTGTCAAAATGCCGCGCCAACCGTGAGCTCCCCACAAAGAGGCGAACGAGCTATCTTTATTTCCTCCTTCCTGACTGCTGATGCGCTCTTAAAGTGGCAGCGCACGGTGAAGGCTCTGTGCAGGATTTTGCCACAGGGCTAAGAAGTACCCATTTGGTTGATGTCTGATTGTATTCACTCGTCACCACTTGAGCTGCACAGCTTCTCTAAGTAATTTTTTGTCACCTCACACAGAAAGTGTTTTACCAATAGTTCCTCACTGTATTTGAACAATCTTTCCAACACTCTCCCTCTTGATAACAATAACCATCACGCCTCGGTGAATTAGCAACATATTTCAGATCCCATATCTCCAGTGGAAACTGGTCATAAAATAGGCTACCTGAACACTTCAACCCTGAGGAAGTACAGCTTCTTGAGCACTGGAAACAGTGAGGGCCCACCGACCCAGTTGACTCACAATGTTGCGAGTTCCCTATAACAAGAGCTCAAGCCAGACAGAGAGAGGCAGACAGGCGGAGGAGAGAGATGAATATATTAAAAGAACCTGAACCATCTCTGCCATGCGTAGCATGATTGTCGCTCTGGATAAGATGACTAAAATATCTGATCAATGACTAAAATGTCAATGTAAAAGTAGCAAAAGTAGCAATAGCTGATATGTAGGCTATTTTTATCAGGATATTTTTATTTTCAAATACACTACCGTTCAAAAGTTTGGGGTCACTTAGAAATGTCCTTGATTTTGAAAGAAAAGCTCATTTTTTTGTCCATTAAAATAACATCAAAGAAATACAATGTAGACATTGTTAATGTTGTAAATGACTATTGTAGCTGATTTTGTTATGGAATATCTACATAGGCGTACAGAGGCCCATTATCAGCAACCATTGTCACGAACCGGCTCAAAGCCCGTAACAAAGGGAGACAACGTGGAGATAAGGAGTTGCAAAATATATATTTATTAACTAAAGCAACTAAGTACAATACACAATGGTGTGTGTGTAATCAGTAATCGTGTAAGTGAGTGTTTTGCATGCATGAATGTGATAATGCAGGGTGATGAAAGGTGCCAAAGCAAACAAACAAACAAAACAAACAAACAAACAAACAAACAAACAAACAAACAAACAAACAAACAAACAAACAAAAGGCCACCAAGAACCACAACACAATCTACAAAAGGTGTCTGCATGGAGAGAGTCTCTTCCATGAATGTGGAAGAGGTCTATTTATCCTGGGAGACACCTGGCCCAGGTGTTTCCCATGTAGCTGACGACCCTCCCAACTCCGCCCACCAGCATCCTAATAAGGAAACAAGAACAAAGAGAGAATACGGCAGACAGAGTGGGAGGGTCGTCACACCATCACTCCTCTGTTCCAATGGCACGTTGTGTTAGCTAATCCAAGTTTTTCATTTTAAAAGGCTCATTGATCATTAGAAAACCTTTTTGCAATTATGTTAGCACAGCTGAAAACGGATGTTCTGATTAAAGAAGCAATATAACTGGCCTTCTTTTAGATTAGTTGAGTATCTGGAGAATCAGCATTTGTGGGTTCGATTACAGGCTCAAAATGGCCAGAAACAAAGAAACTTTCTTCTGAAACTCGTCAGTCTATTCTTGTTCTGAGAAATGAAGGCTATTCCATGCGGGAAATTGCCAAGTAACTGAAGATCTGGTACAACGCTGTGTACTACTCCCTTCATAGAACAGCGCAAACCAGAATAGAAAGAGGAGTTGGAGGCCCCGGTGCACAACTGAGCAAGTACATTAGAGTATCTAGTTTGAGAAACAAACGCCTCACAAGTCCTCAATTGGCAGCTTCATTAAATCGTACCCGCAAAACACCAGTCTCAACATCAACAGTGAAGAGGCGACTCCAGGATGCTGGCCTTCTAGACAGAGTTGCAAAGAAAAAGCCTTTTACCATCCAACGAAAGGGAAATTCTTCCCGCCAAAAAGCTGTGAATCTGATGAGAGTCTGGCAGAATCCGTTACCTGGAGGGGCAGTGAGGGATATCTCATGTTTCACATGACTTGTACAGTAGCTTTATACTACAGCCACCACTCACCTGGTGATGTGGTCATGTCACTCTCCATTTCTTGTCAGTGAACCTCCAGAAAAACAGATCTGGGTATATATACACTGAATCACTTCTTATTTACATTTAAACGTGAGTTGTTTTTTTTTGTTTGTTTGTGTTCTTTTATGATAGGCTTTCGTCTCCAACAAACGACGAACCAAGCATGAAACAAAGAAACAGCCCCTTGAAGAAGAAATACATGTTACATAGGCCTACATGATGAAAGGCTAGATGAATCAGATCACACAGATCACATGCTTTTAAGATCTAAAGAAAATGGGACATCCTACGACAAAATGATATAAATGACCCTGTTATGGTCTATAAGGTTCAATTTAATGTGCTTGTAATGATAAATTATTTTGGTTGTGAATCCAACGTGGACCTGAGTTCATGGCGCCCCAAATGCCACCCTATTCCCCGCATGGCTCCGGCCAAAAGTAGTGCACCACGTAGGGAATAGGGTGGCATTGAGCTGCAGAGTCCAGCTGTCTCCAGAGGCTGTGGCCATTAGTCAATGCATTACAGACTCATTTGTTTCTGCTTCTGTAGCTCTATTTGAAGCTCTTCACACAGACAGGTGTAATGAAAATGTATTGGAGCTGTTGATCCGGGGAAGAAAAGAAAGTCGAATATTAGGTACGGAGTGAATGCATGGTTTCCATTGGGTGCTCGCGGGGACAGGTAAAGTCAAATATGATGACCAGTAGAAGGATTGGGATGTGTGTGTGTGTGTGTGTGTTTCATACTGTAGCAAGGATTGTTAA
Source organism: Oncorhynchus keta (assembly GCF_023373465.1). NCBI lineage: Eukaryota > Metazoa > Chordata > Actinopteri > Salmoniformes > Salmonidae > Oncorhynchus > Oncorhynchus keta. Next base: position 35,309,814 of record NC_068447.1, read on the forward strand.
AGTGTCAATTAGTTGCTAGCTATCAATATTTTACTCTTTTCAAATACTTAATATGAACTAGCCTTATTTTGAAATCATGAAATGTAACGCTTGAGTCCTCTTAACAAGGCCTTGTGGAGGAAATGAGCAGCTAAATGAGCCTGCCCATAATCATCCCCGGCCGTGCTACAGCTCTCCTGTCTTCTCCCCTGCTCTCCCCTCTCAGTCTCTAGTTTCATGTAATGATGGTGCAGACAGTAGCACATCTAACAGATCCTGCTTCCTAGTCAGACTAATCAGGTGTGTGTACGTGCGTGCCATGATGTTTGTCTCGGTATTGGGCCGGTTGGTACTGTTGTGATGCTGGGTGTACGTAGGTATGTGTTAATAACAAGCATATCAGCCAGGTTGTCACGGGTGTCGTTGGAAATAGACCAAAGTGCAGCGAAGTGAGCGTACATTTTACTTTTATTAAATCATGTCGGCAACAAAACAACCCAAACGACCGTGAAGCTTACAGGGCTAAGTGCCACAAACAAAGTTAACTACCCACACTGAAAGGAGGGAAAAGGGCTACTAAAGTTTGATTCCCAATCAGAGACAACGATAGACAGCTGTCCCTGATTGAGAACCATACCCGGCCAAAACATAGAAATAAAGAAACATAGAAAACAAAACATAGACCTAACCAAATAGAGAAATAAAACGTCTCTCTAAGGTCAGGGCGTGACACAGGTAGACAGACAGAGACAGCGCCACAGACAGAGCCTCTCCAGAGGGGAATCCCTAAGCAGACTACTGATTAACTTCATCTCTTTGTTCACTTCTTTCTGTCTGTATTTTACCTGCCAGCTAGTGCCTCATCACCTCCTTTAAACAACAGCCTTGCTCTGACATGTCAGGTTTACCTAATAGAATGAGCCAGACTTCTCTTTCATGCCTTTGTTTGTCGATCAGGGCAGTCACCAGTCACTGGCCACTCTCTTTGTTGGCAATACACAGGCTATTTGTTTTGTCTGCTGGAATAAGAGGTCAGAGCTGGAGGGAGAGCTGGAAATTGGAAACGCTTGTGCAAACGCCATGGCAATGAACACAGAAGACAGAGCGGGAGCTACAGAAGACAAGAGAGAGAGAGAAAGAGAAATGGAGACATGATAGGAAGAAGAGAGAGTACAGATGGTGAGGCAGACTATGCAGTCAGTGATGGGTGAGGGAGAGAGGGATGTGAGGATGGAGGTGGGGGATGGAGACAATGAGGCAAATCGGGTACGGGCAATTAGAATAAAATCAGCTGGACCTTGGCAAAGTCTAGGGCACACAGTGGGGCAGGGAGAGAGGAGTGGAGGGGAGGGACGGGGGGAGGAGAATATCCTGGTGATTCAAAGCATATGATGAGTGGTGTGAGGCAGACAGGCAGAGAAGCAGTGTCACCTGAGCCTGGAGGGAGAGAGGAGAGAGGGTCTGACAGTGACGAGATCAACTTCACCCTCCATCCTGTAACTGACTCCAACCCTCACCCTCTCTCTCTGCCTCCCTCTCCCACCACTAACCAGATCCCTGTCCTCTGCCTCCCTCTCCCACCACTAACCAGATCCCTGTCCTCTGCCTCCCTCTCCCACCACTAACCAGATCCCTGTCCTCTGTCTCCCTCTCCCACCACTAACCAGATCCCTGTCCTCTGCCTCCCTCTCCCACCACTAACCAGATCCCTGTCCTCTGCCTCCCTCTCCCACCACTAACCAGATCCCTGTCCTCTGTCTCCCTCTCCCACCACTAACCAGATCCCTGTCCTCTGCCTCCCTCTCCCACCACTAACCAGATCCCTGTCCTCTGTCTCCCTCTCCCACCACTAACCAGATCCCTGTCCTCCGTCTCCCTCTCCCACCACTAACCAGATCCCTGTCCTCTGTCTCCCTCTCCCATTTACCACTAACCAGATCCCTGTTCTCTGTCTCCCTCTCCCACCACTAACCAGATCCCTGTCCTCTGCCTCGCTCTCCCATTTACCACTAACCAGATCCCTGTCCTCTGTCTCCCTCTCCCATTTACCACTAACCAGATCCCTGTCCTCTGCCTCCCTCTCCCATTTACCACTAACCAGATCCCTGTCCTCTGCCTCCCTCTCCCACCACTAACCAGATCCCTGTCCTCTGTCTCCCTCTCCCATTTACCACTAACCAGATCCCTGTCCTCTGTCTACCTCTCCCATTTACCACTAACCAGATCCCTGTCCTCTGCCTCCCTCTCCCATTTACCACTAACCAGATCCCTGTCCTCTGTCTCCCTCTCCCATTTACCACTAACCAGATCCCTGTCCTCTGTCTCCCCTCCCTCCCATTTACCACTAACCAGATCCCTGTCCTCTGCCTACCACCTCCCTCCCACCACTAACCAGATCCCTGTCCTCTGCCTCCCTCTCCCATTTACCACTAACCAGATCCCTGTCCTCTGCCTCCCTCTCCCACCACTAACCAGATCCCTGTCCTCTGTCTCCCTCTCCCATTTACCACTAACCAGATCCCTGTCCTCTGTCTCCCTCTCCCACCACTAACCAGATCCCTGTCCTCTACCTCGCTCTTGTCTCTGTACAATCAGCTGATTTGACCTTTAATACAGTCAGACATAATGCTGTTGTTTGGAAGGACCGTTACTGAACAGCTGGTTTATATATGGATGGTAAACAATGTGTATTTATCACCAGGTGTAAACTAAACTAATGAATTCATTGTTTAGAATTGAGGAGCAATGACAAAGACCCAACACAACTGGCATCTGCCTGTGTGCATGGATCACTCCCTCCCACACCCTCAGCTCACTGACATAATGAAGGAGGAGGTTGCTGCTTTTAGACAGATATATCATCACCATAGTGACCAGTCAGTTTCTCTCTGTAAACTAACGCAACCACCAGTGTGTCTGTGTGTGCGTGTCTGTGCCTGTTTGGTCACTTAATAACAGGCACGCAAATGACAAATGTAAAGAACACCGTTAGTGTTGTGATCTAACCTCACAGAGGACCAGAAATAACAGTGATGACAGGACAGCAGAGAGAGAAAACCCCAGGACGTGTGTCAGTCAGTCCCACACAGCACAGTTCCTTTGTGAAGCAGAGTCAGAGGCAGGCAGTGGCTGCCTGATACCCAGGCAGTGGCTGATCTCCTGATACCCAGGCAGTGGCTGATCTCCTGATACCCAGGCAGTGGCTGATCTCCTGATACCCAGGCAGTGGCTGATCTCCTGATACCCAGGCAGTGGCTGATCTCCTGATACCCAGGCAGTGGCTGATCTCCTGATACCCAGGCAGTGGCTGATCTCCTGATACCCAGGCAGTGGATGATCTACTGATACCCAGGCAGTGGCTGATCTCCTGATACCCAGGCAGGGATGATCTACTGATACCCAGGCAGGGATGATCTACTGATACCCAGGCAGGGATGATCTACTGATACCCAGGCAGGGATGATCTCCTGATACCCAGGCAGTGGCTGATCTCCTGATACCCAGGCAGTGGCTGATCTCCTGATACCCAGGCAGGGATGATCTCCTGATACCCAGGCAGTGGCTGATCTCCTGATACCCAGGCAGTGGCTGATCTCCTGATACCCAGGCAGTGGCTGATCTCCTGATACCCAGGCAGTGGCTGATCTCCTGATACCCAGGCAGTGGCTGATCTCCTGATACCCAGGCAGTGGCTGATCTCCTGATACCCAGGCAGTGGCTGATCTCCTGATACCCAGGCAGGGATGATCTCCTGATACCCAGGCAGGGATGATCTACTGATACCCAGGCTGTGGCTGATCTCCTGATACCCAGGCAGTGGCTGATCTCCTGATACCCAGGCAGGGATGATGGTGATGGGAACACAGAGCAGAGCGTAGCCCAGGGGAGGCCCTCTGTACTGGGCTGGCTCCTCTAGCAGGGGTGGACAATGGAGCGGGGGCTCAGATTGATAATCACATTTGTCCCTTTCTAATGGGCAACAGTGGCAGCCCTGATGAATTGGCTGTGTGTAGCTAGGCACCAGAACACAGCCTGTGGGGGACACAGCTTCCACTGCTCCTCAAACACATGCACACACACACAAACACACACACATAAACACACCACCCCTCCGCGAGCTTTCATAGGACAGAGATGCGCCACCTGTTGCAGTCCCACCAAGGGCCCTTTCAGAGCACACTGTGCCACACCAGGCTTGTTGTGTTGTGCCCCTTCCCCGTGCATCCTGTCTCCCCTCTGTTTTCTCCTCCAATTCTCTCGCTGTCCATCTATTGTTTACACACAAAGCCACGTCGTCTCAAAGTGTAAATGCTTTGACGTCTTTTGGCACATGTAGAAAGTAACAAGACATCCCTATCTCTTTCTCCCCATCTCAGAGGCTTGTGCCTAGGGAGGCTTCCTCAGGTTCAGCCAATCACAACTGGGGGTTCAAGTTTTTCTAGTTGAAAATAGCTTTGTGCGAGCGGAGAAAGTGACGCCCCCTAGAACAGCAACGGAACAGTTTGTCAGTTTCTCTATGTGACTTCCGCCCTGAATGGCTAGAGATATCATCATGTCTTCTCTATGTGACGTCCACCCTGAATGGCTAGAGATATCATCCTGTCTTCTCTATGTGACGTCCACCCTGAATGGCTAGAGATATCATCCTGTCTTCTCTATGTGACGTCCACCCTGAATGGCTAGAGATATCATCCTGTCTTCTCTGTGACTTCCACCCTGAATGGCTAGAGATATCATCCTGTCTTTTCTATGTGACGTCCACCCTGAATGGCTAGAGATATCATCCTGTCTTCTCTATGTGACTTCCACCCTGAATGGCTAGAGATATCATCCTGTCTTCTCTGTGACGTCCACCCTGAATGGCTAGAGATATCATCCTGTCTTCTTACTGAGGCAGCCGGGCTAACACCAATATGCCAAGAATCAACAGGCACTCATGCAGAACATACAGAGAGAGAGCTCAGATAGAGCCCGGGGGGAAGAGATATCCACCAACCAACCAAACTACCTCCCAGACACTAGACTCGTAGAAGCCCTAGCTACTCCCCTTAATTACAAACCTTTGCCGTTTTCGCTTAAATTAGCATGCAGTCTAAGAGCGTAGGCCCCACTTGTTTTCTAATAAGCCTCTATGTTTTTACTAACACAGTTGGAGATTTTTAACTCCAATTTAACTAGTGCTCTTTTCTCTCCAACTGTGTCTCGTTCCCTGGGCTGTGGAAGTGGAGGCTGGGAAGGATGGTTCTGGTTAAGGGCCTGTCAGTCGTGGCCCTGGAGGAGTACAGGAGATCTGAGGACCTCCTGAGGCCCACTCCACACAGACAGACCCTACACAGACAGACACACAGATGGCTGTGTGGTCAGAGCCCAGAGAGAAAGCAAACAGAGCCCCAGGTCCAGCCTGCCCTGCAGCCAGTGAGACAGAGGGAGACAGAGCGAGGGTAACGCTGCAGACAGACAGACAGTGAGACAGAGGGAGACAGAGCGAGGGTAACGCTGCAGATAGACAGCCAGTGAGACAGAGGGAGACAGAGCGAGGGTAACGCTGCAGACAGACAGCCAGTGAGACAGAGGGAGACAGAGCGAGGGTAACGCTGCAGATAGACAGCCAGTGAGACAGAGGGAGACAGAGCGAGGGTAACGCTGCAGACAGACAGCCAGTGAAAAATGGTAGGAAGGAAAACTAAAAGAGGGAAGGGATGTCTACAGGATATGTATAGGTAGAGATGTCTACAGGGTATGTATAGGTAGAGATGTCTATAGGGTATGTATAGGTAGAGATGTCGACAGGGTATGTATAGGTAGAGATGTCGACAGGGTATGTATAGGTAGAGATGTCTACAGGGTATGTATAGGTAGAGATGTCGACAGGGTATGTATAGGTAGAGATGTCGACAGGGTATGTATAGGTAGAGATGTCTACAGGGTATGTATGGGTAGAGATGTCTACAGGGTATGTATAGGTAGAGATGTCTACAGGGTATGTATGGGTAGAGATGTCTACAGGGTATGTATGGGTAGAGATGTCTACAGGGTATGTATAGGTAGAGATGTCTACAGGGTATGTATAGGTAGAGATGTCGACAGGGTATGTATGGGTAGAGATGTATACAGGGTATGTATGGGTAGAGATGTCTACAGGGTATGTATGGGTAGAGATGTCTACAGGGTATGTATAGGTAGAGATGTCTACAGGGTATGTATAGGTAGAGATATTGACAGGGTATGTATAGGTAGAGATGTCTACAGGGTATGTATAGGTAGAGATATCGACAGGGTATGTATAGGTAGAGATGTCGACAGGGTATGTATAGGTAGAGATATCGACAGGGTATGTATAGGTAGAGATGTCTACAGGGTATGTATAGGTAGAGATATCGACAGGGTATGTATAGGTAGAGATGTCTACAGGGTATGTATAGGTAGAGATATCGACAGGGTATGTATAGGTAGAGATATCAACAGGGTATGTATAGGTAGAGATATCGACAGGGTATGTATAGGTAGAGATGTCGACAGGGTATGTATAGAGATATCGACAGTTTATGTATAGGTAGAGATATTGACACGGTATGTATAGGTAGAGATATTGACAGGGTATGTATAGGTAGAGATGTCTTCAGGGTATGTATAGGTAGAGATGTCTACAGGGTATGTATAGGTAGAGATGTCGACAGTTTATGTATAGGTAGAGATATCGACAGGGTATGTATAGGTAGAGATATTGACAGGGTATGTATAGGTAGAGATGTCGACAGGGTATGTATAGGTAGAGATATCGACAGGGTATGTACAGGTAGAGATGTCGACGGGGTATGTATAGGTAGAGATGTCTTCAGGGTATGTATAGGTAGAGATATCGACAGGGTATGTATAGGTAGAGATGTCGACAGTTTATGTATAGGTAGAGATATCGACAGGGTATGTATAGGTAGAGATATTGACAGGGTATGTATAGGTAGAGATGTCTTCAGGGTATGTATAGGTAGAGATATCGACAGGGTATGTATAGGTAGAGATGTCGACAGGGTATGTATAGGTAGAGATATCGACAGGGAATGTATAGGTAGAGATGTCTACAGGGTATGTATAGGTAGAGATATAAACAGGGTATGTATAGGTAGAGATGTCTACAGGGTATGTATAGGTAGAGATATCGACAGGGTATGTATAGGTAGAGATATCAACAGGGTATGTATAGGTAGAGATATCGACAGGGTATGTATAGGTAGAGATATCGACAGGGTATGTATAGGTAGAGATATCGACAGGGTATGTATAGGTAGAGATGTCTACAGGGTATGTATAGGTAGAGATGTCTACAGGGTATGTATAGGTAGAGATGTCGACAGGGTATGTATAGGTAGAGATGTCGACAGGGTATGTATAGGTAGAGATGTCTACAGGGTATGTATAGGTAGAGATATCGACAGGGTATGTATAGGTAGAGATATCGACAGGGTATGTATAGGTAGAGATATCGACAGGGTATGTATAGGTAGAGATATCGACAGGGTATGTATAGGTAGAGATATCGACAGGGTATGTATAGGTAGAGATGTCTACAGGGTATGTATAGGTAGAGATGTCGACAGGGTATGTATAGGTAGAGATGTCTACAGGGTATGTATAGGTAGAGATATCGACAGGGTATGTATAGGTAGAGATATCGACAGGGTATGTATAGGTAGAGATATCGACAGGGTATGTATAGGTAGAGATGTCTACAGGGTATGTATAGGTAGAGATTTCGACAGGGTATGTATAGGTAGAGATGTCGACAGGGTATGTATAGGGAGATATCGACAGTTTATGTATAGGTAGAGATATTGACACGGTATGTATAGGTAGAGATATTGACAGGGTATGTATAGGTAGAGATGTCTTCAGGGTATGTATAGGTAGAGATATCGACAGGGTATGTATAGGTAGAGATGTCGACAGTTTATGTATAGGTAGAGATATCGACAGGGTATGTATAGGTAGAGATATTGACAGGGTATGTATAGGTAGAGATGTCGACAGGGTATGTATAGGTAGAGATATCGACAGGGTATGTACAGGTAGAGATGTCGACGGGGTATGTATAGGTAGAGATGTCTTCAGGGTATGTATAGGTAGAGATATCGACAGGTTATGTATAGGTAGAGATGTCGACAGTTTATGTATAGGTAGAGATATCGACAGGGTATGTATAGGTAGAGATATTGACAGGGTATGTATAGGTAGAGATGTCTTCAGGGTATGTATAGGTAGAGATATCGACAGGGTATGTATAGGTAGAGATGTCGACAGGGTATGTATAGGTAGAGATATCGACAGGGAATGTATAGGTAGAGATATCTACAGGGTATGTATAGGTAGAGATATAAACAGGGTATGTATAGGTAGAGATGTCTACAGGGTATGTATAGGTAGAGATATCGACAGGGTATGTATAGGTAGAGATATCAACAGGGTATGTATAGGTAGAGATATCGACAGGGTATGTATAGGTAGATATATCGACAGGGTATGTATAGGTAGAGATATCGACAGGGTATGTATAGGTAGAGATGTCTACAGGGTATGTATAGGTAGAGATGTCTACAGGGTATGTATAGGTAGAGATGTCGACAGGGTATGTATAGGTAGAGATGTCTACAGGGTATGTATAGGTAGAGATGTCTACAGGGTATGTATAGGTAGAGATGTCGACAGGGTATGTATAGGTAGAGATGTCGACAGGGTATGTATAGGTAGAGATGTCTACAGGGTATGTATAGGTAGAGATATCGACAGGGTATGTATAGGTAGAGATATTGACAGGGTATGTATAGGTAGAGATGTCTACAGGGTATGTATAGGTAGAGATATCGACAGGGTATGTATAGGTAGATATATCGACAGGGTATGTATAGGTAGAGATGTCGACAGGGTATGTATAGGTAGAGATGTCTACAGGGTATGTATAGGTAGAGATGTCTACAGGGTATGTATAGGTAGAGATATCGACAGGGTATGTATAGGTAGAGATATCGACAGGGTATGTATAGGTAGAGATGTCGACAGGGTATGTATAGGTAGAGATGTCTTCAGGGTATGTATAGGTAGAGATATCGACAGGGTATGTATAGGTAGAGATGTCGACAGGGTATGTATAGGTCGAGATATCGACAGTTTATGTATAGGTAGAGATATTGACAGGGTATGTATAGGTAGAGATATTGACAGGGTATGTATAGGTAGAGATGTCGACAGGGTATGTATAGGTAGAGATATCGACAGGGTATGTATAGGTAGAGATATCAACAGGGTATGTATAGGTAGAGATATCGACAGGGTATGTATAGGTAGAGATATCGACAGGGTATGTATAGGTAGAGATATCGACAGGGTATGTATAGGTAGAGATGTCTACAGGGTATGTATAGGTAGAGATGTCTACAGGGTATGTATAGGTAGAGATGTCGACAGGGTATGTATAGGTAGAGATGTCGACAGGGTATGTATAGGTAGAGATGTCTACAGGGTATGTATAGGTAGAGATATCGACAGGGTATGTATAGGTAGAGATATCGACAGGGTATGTATAGGTAGAGATATCGACAGGGTATGTATAGGTAGAGATATCGACAGGGTATGTATAGGTAGAGATATCGACAGGGTATGTATAGGTAGAGATGTCTACAGGGTATGTATAGGTAGAGATGTCGACAGGGTATGTATAGGTAGAGATGTCTACAGGGTATGTATAGGTAGAGATATCGACAGGGTATGTATAGGTAGAGATATCGACAGGTATGTATAGGTAGAGATATCGACAGGGTATGTATAGGTAGAGATGTCTTCAGGGTATGTATAGGTAGAGATTTCGACAGGGTATGTATAGGTAGAGATGTCGACAGGGTATGTATAGGTCGAGATATCGACAGTTTATGTATAGGTAGAGATATTGACACGGTATGTATAGGTAGAGATATTGACAGGGTATGTATAGGTAGAGATGTCTTCAGGGTATGTATAGGTAGAGATATCGACAGGGTATGTATAGGTAGAGATGTCGACAGTTTATGTATAGGTAGAGATATCGACAGGGTATGTATAGGTAGAGATATTGACAGGGTATGTATAGGTAGAGATGTCGACAGGGTATGTATAGGTAGAGATATCGACAGGGTATGTACAGGTAGAGATGTCGACGGGGTATGTATAGGTAGAGATGTCTTCAGGGTATGTATAGGTAGAGATATCGACAGGGTATGTATAGGTAGAGATGTCGACAGTTTATGTATAGGTAGAGATATCGACAGGGTATGTATAGGTAGAGATATTGACAGGGTATGTATAGGTAGAGATGTCTTCAGGGTATGTATAGGTAGAGATATCGACAGGGTATGTATAGGTAGAGATGTCGACAGGGTATGTATAGGTAGAGATATCGACAGGGAATGTATAGGTAGAGATGTCTACAGGGTATGTATAGGTAGAGATATAAACAGGGTATGTATAGGTAGAGATGTCTACAGGGTATGTATAGGTAGAGATATCGACAGGGTATGTATAGGTAGAGATATCGACAGGGTATGTATAGGTAGAGATATCGACAGGGTATGTATAGGTAGAGATATCGACAGGGTATGTATAGGTAGAGATATCGACAGGGTATGTATAGGTAGAGATGTCTACAGGGTATGTATAGGTAGAGATGTCGACAGGGTATGTATAGGTAGAGATGTCTACAGGGTATGTATAGGTAGAGATGTCTACAGGGTATGTATAGGTAGAGATGTCGACAGGGTATGTATAGGTAGAGATGTCGACAGGGTATGTATAGGTAGAGATGTCTACAGGGTATGTATAGGTAGAGATATCGACAGGGTATGTATAGGTAGAGATATCGACAGGGTATGTATAGGTAGAGATATCGACAGGGTATGTATAGGTAGAGATATCAACAGGGTATGTATAGGTAGAGATATCGACAGGGTATGTATAGGTAGAGATGTCGACAGGGTATGTATAGGTAGAGATGTCTACAGGGTATGTATAGGTAGAGATGTCTACAGGGTATGTATAGGTAGAGATATCGACAGGGTATGTATAGGTAGAGATATCAACAGGGTATGTATAGGTAGAGATATCGACAGGGTATGTATAGGTAGAGATATCGACAGGGAATGTATAGGTAGAGATATCGACAGGGTATGTATAGGTAGAGATGTCGACAGGGTATGTATAGGTCAAGATATCGACAGTTTATGTATAGGTAGAGATATTGACACGGTATGTATAGGTAGAGATATTGACAGGGTATGTATAGGTAGAGATGTCTTCAGGGTATGTATAGGTAGAGATATAGGGTATGTATAGGTAGAGATGTCGACAGTTTATGTATAGGTAGAGATATCGACAGGGTATGTATAGGTAGAGATATTGACAGGGTATGTATAGGTAGAGATGTCGACAGGGTATGTATAGGTAGAGATATCGACAGGGTATGTACAGGTAGAGATGTCGACAGGGTATGTATAGGTAGAGATGTCTTCAGGGTATGTATAGGTAGAGATATTCGACAAGGTATGTATAGGTAGAGATGTCGACAGTTTATGAATAGGTAGAGATATCGACAGGGTATGTATAGGTAGAGATATTGACAGGGTATGTATAGGTAGAGATGTCGACAGGGTATGTATAGGTAGAGATATCGACAGGGTATGTACAGGTAGAGAGAGATGTCTACAGGGTATGTATAGGTAGAGATGTCTACAGGGTATGTATAGGTAGAGATATCGACAGGGTATGTATAGGTAGAGATATCAACAGGGTATGTATAGGTAGAGATATCGACAGGGTATGTATAGGTAGAGATGTCGACAGGGTATGTATAGGTAGAGATATCGACAGGGTATGTATAGGTAGAGATGTCGACAGGGTATGTATAGGTAGAGATGTCGACAGGGTATGTATAGGTAGAGATATCGACAGGGTATGTATAGGTAGAGATATCGACAGGGTATGTACAGGTAGAGATGTCTACAGGGTATGTATAGGTAGAGATGTCTACAGGGTATGTATAGGTAGAGATGTCTACAGGGTATGTATAGGTAGAGATATCGACAGGGTATGTATAGGTAGAGATATCTACAGGGTATGTATAGGTAGAGATATCGACAGGGTATGTATAGGTAGAGATATCGACAGGGTATGTATAGGTAGAGATATCTACAGGGTATGTATAGGTAGAGATGTCTACAGGGTATGTATAGGTAGAGATGTCTACAGGGTATGTATAGGTAGAGATATCGACAGGGTATGTATAGGTAGAGATGTCGACAGGGTATGTATAGGTAGAGATATCACCAGGGTATGTATAGGTAGAGATATCACAGGGTATGTATAGGTAGAGATATCGACAGGGTATGTATAGGTAGAGATATCGACAGGGTATGTATAGGTAGAGATGTCGACAGGGTATGTATAGGTAGAGATGTCTACAGGGTATGTATAGGTAGAGATGTCTACAGGGTATGTATAGGTAGAGATGTCTACAGGGTATGTATAGGTAGAGATGTCTACAGGGTATGTATAGGTAGAGATGTCTACAGGGTATGTATAGGTAGAGATGTCTACAGGGTATGTATAGGTAGAGATGTCTACAGGGTATGTATAGGTAGAGATATCGACAGGGTATGTATAGGTAGAGATGTCTACAGGGTATGTATAGGTAGAGATATCGACAGGGTATGTATAGGTAGAGATGTCTACAGGGTATGTATAGGTAGAGATATCGACAGGGTATGTATAGGTAGAGATGTCTACAGGGTATGTATAGGTAGAGATGTCGACAGGGTATGTATAGGTAGAGATATCGACAGGGTATGTATAGGTAGAGATCGACAGGGTATGTATAGGTAGATGTCGACAGGGTATGTATAGGTAGAGATGTCGACAGGGTATGTATAGGTAGAGAGACAGGGATATAGGTAGAGATGTCTGACAGGGTATGTATAGGTAGAGATGTCGACAGGGTATGTATAGGTAGAGATGTCGACAGGGTATGTATAGGTATAGATGTCGACAGGGTATGTATAGGTAGAGATGTCGACAGGGTATGTATAGGTATAGATGTCTACAGGGTATGTATAGGTAGAGATCCAGGGTATGTATAGGTAGAGATGTCGACAGGGTATGTATAGGTAGAGATGTCGACAGGGTATGTATAGGTAGAGAGACAGGGTATGTACTGTTTAGAGATGTCGACAGGGTATGTATAGGTAGAGATATGTATAGGTATAAACAGGGTATGTATAGGTAGAGATGTCGACAGGGTATGTATAGGTAGAGATGTCTACAGGGTATGTATAGGTAGAGATGTCGACAGGGTATGTATAGGTAGAGATGTCGACAGGGTATGTATAGGTAGAGATATCGACAGGGTATGTATAGGTAGAGATGTCGACAGGGTATGTATAGGTAGAGATGTCGACAGGGTATGTATAGGTAGAGATGTCTACAGGGTATGTATAGGTAGAGATATCGACACAGGGTATGTATAGGTAGAGATGTCGACAGGGTATGTATAGGTAGAGATGTCTACAGGGTATGTATAGGTAGAGATGTCGACAGGGTATGTATAGGTAGAGATGTCTACAGGGTATGTATAGGTAGAGATGTCGACAGGGTATGTATAGGTAGAGATGTCGACAGGGTATGTATAGGTAGAGATGTCGACAGGGTATGTATAGGTAGAGATGTCGACAGGGTATGTATAGGTAGAGATGTCGACAGGGTATGTATATGTCGACAGGGTATGTATAGGTATAGATGACAGGGTATGTATAGGTAGAGATGTCGACAGGGTATGTATAGGTAGAGATGTCGACAGGGTATGTATAGGTAGAGATGTCTACAGGGTATGTATAGGTAGAGATGTCTACAGGGTATGTATAGGTAGAGATGTCGACAGGGTATGTATAGGTAGAGATATCGACAGGTATGTATGTATAGGTAGAGATGTCTACACAGGGTATGTATAGGTATCGACAGGGTATGTATAGGTAGAGATGTCTACAGGGTATGTATAGGTAGAGATGTCGACAGGGTATGTATAGGTAGAGATGTCGACAGGGTATGTATAGGTAGAGATATCGACAGGGTATGTATAGGTAGAGATGTCTACAGGGTATGTATAGGTAGAGATGTCTACAGGGTATGTATAGGTAGAGATGTCTGACAGGGTATGTATAGGTAGAGATGTCTACAGGGTATGTATAGGTAGAGATATCGACAGGGTATGTATAGGTAGAGATGTCTACAGGGTATGTATAGGTAGAGATATCGACAGGGTATGTATAGGTAGAGATGTCACAGGGTATGTATAGGTAGAGATGTCTACAGGGTATGTATAGGTAGAGATGTCTATGTATAGGTAGAGATGTCGACAGGTATGTATAGGTAGAGATGTCGACAGGGTATGTATAGGTAGAGATGTCGACAGGGTATGTATAGGTAGAGATGTCGACAGGGTATGTATAGGTAGAGATGTCGACAGGGTATGTATAGGTAGAGATGTCGACAGGGTATGTATAGGTAGAGATATCGACAGGGTATGTATAGGTAGATGTCTACAGGGTATGTATAGGTAGAGATGTCTACAGGGTATGTATAGGTAGAGATGTCGACAGGGTATGTATAGGTAGAGATGTCTACAGGGTATGTACAGAGATGTCTCCAGGGTATGTATAGGTAGAGATGTTGACAGGGTATGTATAGGTAGAGATGTCTACAGGGTATGTATAGGTAGAGATGTCTACAGGTATGTATAGGTAGAGATGTATGTAGGTAGAGATGTCGACAGGGTATGTATAGGTAGAGATGTCGACAGGGTATGTATAGGTAGAGATGTCTACAGGGTATGTATAGGTAGAGATATCGACAGGGTATGTATAGGTAGAGATGTGACAGGGTATGTATAGGTAGAGATGTCGACACAGTATAGGTAGAGATGTCGACAGGGTATGTATAGGTAGAGATATCGACAGGGTATGTATAGGTAGAGAGACAGGGTATGTATAGGTCATCGACAGTTTATGTACAGGTAGAGATATTGACAGGGTATGTATAGGTAGAGATATTGACAGGGTATGTATAGGTAGAGATGTCTTCAGGGTATGTATAGGTAGAGATATCGACAGGGTATGTATAGGTAGAGATCGACAATTTATGTACAGTCGACAGGGTATGTATGGGTAGAGATGTCGACAGGGTATGTATAGGTAGAGATGTCTACAGGGTATGTATAGGTAGAGATGTCTACAGGGTATGTATAGGTAGAGATATCGACAGGGTATGTATAGGTAGAGATGTCTACAGGGTATGTATAGGTAGAGATGTATACAGGGTATGTATAGGTAGAGATATCGACAGGGTATGTAGAGGTAGAGATATTGACAGGGTATGTATAGGTAGAGATGTCTACAGGGTATGTATAGGTAGAGATATCGACAGGGTATGTATAGGTAGAGATATCGACAGGGTATGTATAGGTAGAGATGTTGACAGGGTATGTATAGGTAGAGATATCGACAGGGTATGTATAGGTAGAGATGTCTACAGGGTATGTATAGGTAGAGATATCGACAGGGTATGTATAGGTAGATATATCGACAGGGTATGTATAGGTAGAGATGTTGACAGGGTATGTATAGGTAGAGATGTCTTCAGGGTATGTATAGGTAGAGATATCGACAGGGTATGTATAGGTAGAGATGTCGACAGGGTATGTATAGGTCGAGATATCGACAGTTTATGTATAGGTAGAGATATCGACAGGGTATGTATAGGTAGAGATATTGACAGGGTATGTATAGGTAGAGATGTCTACAGGGTATGTATAGGTAGAGATATCGACAGGGTATGTATAGGTAGAGATATCGACAGGGTATGTATAGGTAGAGATATCGACAGGGTATGTATAGGTAGAGATATCGACAGGGTATGTATAGGTAGAGATATCGACAGGGTATGTATAGGTAGAGATGTCTACAGGGTATGTATAGGTAGAGATGTCTACAGGGTATGTATAGGTAGAGATGTCGACAGGGTATGTATAGGTAGAGATGTCGACAGGGTATGTATAGGTAGAGATGTCTACAGGGTATGTATAGGTAGAGATATCGACAGGGTATGTATAGGTAGAGATGTCTACAGGGTATGTATAGGTAGAGATGTATACAGGGTATGTATAGGTAGAGATATCGACAGGGTATGTACAGGTAGAGATATTGACAGGGTATGTATAGGTAGAGATGTCTACAGGGTATGTATAGGTAGAGATATCGACAGGGTATGTATAGGTAGAGATGTCTACAGGGTATGTATAGGTAGAGATATCGACAGGGTATGTATAGGTAGAGATATTGACAGGGTATGTATAGGTAGAGATATCGACAGGGTATGTATAGGTAGAGATGTCTTCAGGGTATGTATAGGTAGAGATATCGACAGGGTATGTATAGGTAGAGATGTCGACAGGGTATGTATAGGTCGAGATATCGACAGTTTATGTATAGGTAGAGATATCGACAGGGTATATATAGGTAGAGATATTGACAGGGTATGTATAGGTAGAGATGTCTTCAGGGTATGTATAGGTAGAGATATCGACAGGGTATGTATAGGTAGAGATGTCGACAGTTTATGTATAGGTAGAGATATCGACAGGGTATGTATAGGTAGAGATATTGACAGGGTATGTATAGGTAGAGATGTCGACAGGGTATGTATAGGTAGAGATGTCTACAGGGTATGTATAGGTAGAGATATCGACAGGGTATGTATAGGTATAGATATCGACAGTGTATGTATAGGTAGAGATGTCGACAGGGTATGTATAGGTCGAGATATCGACAGTTTATGTATAGGTAGAGATATCGACAGGGTATGTATAGGTAGAGATATTGACAGGGTATGTATAGGTAGAGATGTCTCCAGGGTATGTATAGGTAGAGATATCGACAGGGTATGTATAGGTAGAGATGTCTACAGGGTATGTATAGGTAGAGATATCGACAGGGTATGTATAGGTATAGATGTCTACAGGGTATGTATAGGTAGAGATATTGACAGGGTATGTATAGGTAGAGATGTCTACAGGGTATGTATAGGTAGAGATATCGACAGGGTATGTATAGGTAGAGATATTGACAGGGTATGTATAGGTAGAGATATCGACAGGGTATGTATAGGTAGAGATATCGACAGGGTATGTATAGGTAGAGATATCGACAGGGTATGTATAGGTAGAGATGTCGACAGGGTATGTATAGGTAGAGATGTCTACAGGGTATGTATAGGTAGAGATGTCTACAGGGTATGTATAGGTAGAGATGTCGACAGGGTATGTATAGGTAGAGATGTCGACAGGGTATGTATAGGTAGAGATGTCTACAGGGTATGTATAGGTAGAGATGTCGACAGGGTATGTATAGGTAGAGATATCGACAGGGTATGTATAGGTAGAGATGTCTACAGGGTATGTATAGGTAGAGATGTCTACAGGGTATGTATAGGTAGAGATATCGACAGGGTATGTATAGGTAGAGATGTCTACAGGGTATGTATAGGTAGAGATATCGACAGGGTATGTATAGGTAGAGATGTCTACAGGGTATGTATAGGTAGAGATGTCGACAGGGTATGTATAGGTAGAGATGTCTACAGGGTATGTATAGGTAGAGATGTCTACAGGGTATGTATAGGTAGAGATGTCTACAGGGTATGTATAGGTAGAGATATCGACAGGGTATGTATAGGTAGAGATGTCTACAGGGTATGTATAGGTAGAGATGTCGACAGGGTATGTATAGGTAGAGATGTCTACAGGGTATGTATAGGTAGTTATGATGTCGACAGGGTATGTATAGGTATAGATGTCGACAGGGTATGTATAGGTAGAGATGTCTCCAGGGTATGTATAGGTAGAGATATCGACAGGGTATGTATAGGTATAGATGTCTACAGGGTATGTATAGGTAGAGATATCGACAGGGTATGTATAGGCATAGATGTCTACAGGGTATGTATAGGTAGAGATGTCTCCAGGGTATGTATAGGTAGAGATGTCTACAGGGTATGTATAGGTAGAGATATCGACAGGGTATGTATAGGTATAGATGTCTACAGGGTATGTATAGGTAGAGATGTCTACAGGGTATGTATAGGTAGAGATGTCTACAGGGTATGTATAGGTAGAGATATCGACAGGGTATGTATAGGTATAGATGTCTACAGGGTATGTATAGAGATAGATGTATAGGTATCTACAGGGTATGTATAGGTAGAGATGTCGACAGGGTATGTATAGGTAGAGATATCGACAGGGTATGTATAGGTAGAGATGTCTACAGGGTATGTATAGGTAGAGATATCGACAGGGTATGTATAGGTAGAGATGTCTACAGGGTATGTATAGGTAGAGATGTCTACAGGGTATGTATAGGTAGAGATGTCGACAGGGTATGTATAGGTAGAGATGTCGACAGGGTATGTATAGAGATGTCTACAGTATGTATAGGTAGAGATGTCTACAGGGTATGTATAGGTAGAGATGTCGACAGGGTATGGGTATGTATAGGTAGAGAGATGTCGACAGGGTATGTATAGGTAGAGATGTCGACAGGGTATGTATAGGTAGAGATATCGACAGGGTATGTATAGGTATAGATGTCTACAGGGTATGTATAGGTAGAGATGTCGACAGGTATGTATGTATAGGTATAGATGTCGACAGGGTATGTATAGGTAGAGATGTCTCCAGGGTATGTATAGGTAGAGATGTTGACAGGGTATGTATAGGTAGAGATGTCGACAGGGTATGTATAGGTAGAGATGTCTACAGGGTATGTATAGGTAGAGATGTCTACAGGGTATGTACAGGTAGAGATGTCGACAGGGTATGTATAGGTAGAGATGTCGACAGGGTATGTATAGGTAGAGATGTCTACAGGGTATGTATAGGTAGAGATATCGACAGGGTATGTATAGGTAGAGATGTCTACAGGGTATGTATAGGTAGAGATGTCTACAGGGTATGTATAGGTAGAGATATCGACAGGGTATGTATAGGTAGAGATATTGACAGGGTATGTATAGGTAGAGATGTCTACAGGGTATGTATAGGTAGAGATATCGACAGGGTATGTATAGGTAGAGATATCGACAGGGTATGTATAGGTAGAGATGTCGACAGGGTATGTATAGGTAGAGATGTCGACAGGGTATATATAGGTAGAGATATCGACAGGGTATGTATAGGTAGAGATGTCGACAATTTATGTATAGGTAGAGATGTCTACAGGGTATGTATAGGTAGAGATGTCGACAGGGTATGTATAGGTAGAGATATCGACAGGGTATGTATAGGTAGAGATGTCTACAGGGTATGTATAGGTAGAGATATCGACAGGGTATGTATAGGTAGAGATGTCGACAGGGTATGTATAGGTAGAGATGTCTACAGGGTATGTATAGGTAGAGATATCGACAGGGTATGTATAGGTAGAGATATTGACAGGGTATGTATAGGTAGAGATGTCGACAGGGTATGTATAGGTAGAGATATCGACAGGGTATGTATAGGTAGAGATATCGACAGGGTATGTATAGGTAGAGATGTCGACAGGGTATGTATAGGTAGAGATGTCTACAGGGTATGTATAGGTAGAGATGTCTACAGGGTATGTATAGGTAGAGATATCGACAGGGTATGTATAGGTAGAGATGTCGACAGGGTATGTATAGGTAGAGATATCGACAGGGTATGTATAGGTAGAGATGTCTACAGGGTATGTATAGGTAGAGATGTCGACAGGGTATGTATAGGTAGAGATGTCGACAGGGTATGTATAGGTCAAGATATCGACAGTTTATGTATAGGTAGAGATATTGACACGGTATGTATAGGTAGAGATATTGACAGGGTATGTATAGGTAGAGATGTCTACAGGGTATGTATAGGTAGAGATATCAACAGGGTATGTATAGGTAGAGATATCAACAGGGTATGTATAGGTAGAGATATCGACAGGGTATGTATAGGTAGAGATATCGACAGGGTATGTATAGGTAGAGATATCGACAGGGTATGTATAGGTAGAGATGTCTACAGGGTATGTATAGGTAGAGATGTCTACAGGGTATGTATAGGTAGAGATGTCGACAGGGTATGTATAGGTAGAGATGTCGACAGGGTATGTATAGGTAGAGATGTCTACAGGGTATGTATAGGTAGAGATATCGACAGGGTATGTATAGGTAGAGATATCGACAGGGTATGTATAGGTAGAGATATCGACAGGGTATGTATAGGTAGAGATGTCTACAGGGTATGTATAGGTAGAGATATCGACAGGGTATGTATAGGTAGAGATGTCTACAGGGTATGTATAGGTAGAGATGTCTACAGGGTATGTATAGGTAGAGATGTCTACAGGGTATGTATAGGTAGAGATGTATACAGGGTATGTATAGGTAGAGATATCGACAGGGTATGTATAGGTAGAGATATTGACAGGGTATGTATAGGTAGAGATGTCTACAGGGTATGTATAGGTAGAGATTTCGACAGGGTATGTATAGGTAGAGATGTCGACAGGGTATGTATAGGTAGAGATATCGACAGTTTATGTATAGGTAGAGATATTGACAGGTATGTATAGGTAGAGATATTGACAGGGTATGTATAGGTAGAGATGTCTTCAGGGTATGTATAGGTAGAGATATCGACAGGGTATGTATAGGTAGAGATGTCGACAGTTTATGTATAGGTAGAGATATCGACAGGGTATGTATAGGTAGAGATATTGACAGGGTATGTATAGGTAGAGATGTCGACAGGGTATGTATAGGTAGAGATATCGACAGGGTATGTACAGGTAGAGATGTCGACGGGGTATGTATAGGTAGAGATGTCTTCAGGGTATGTATAGGTAGAGATATCGACAGGGTATGTATAGGTAGAGATGTCGACAGTTTATGTATAGGTAGAGATATCGACAGGGTATGTATAGGTAGAGATATTGACAGGGTATGTATAGGTAGAGATGTCGACAGGGTATGTATAGGTAGAGATATCGACAGGGTATGTATAGGTAGAGATATCGACAGGGTATGTATAGGTAGAGATGTCTACAGGGTATGTATAGGTAGAGATGTCTACAGGGTATGTATAGGTAGAGATGTCTACAGGGTATGTATAGGTAGAGATGTCTACAGGGTATGTATAGGTAGAGATATCAACAGGGTATGTATAGGTAGAGATATCAACAGGGTATGTATAGGTAGAGATATCGACAGGGTATGTATAGGTAGAGATATCGACAGGGTATGTATAGGTAGAGATATCGACAGGGTATGTATAGGTAGAGATATCGACAGGGTATGTATAGGTAGAGATATCGACAGGGTATGTATAGGTAGAGATATCGACAGGGTATGTATAGGTAGAGATGTCTACAGGGTATGTATAGGTAGAGATGTCGACAGGGTATGTATAGGTAGAGATGTCTACAGGGTATGTATAGGTAGAGATATCGACAGGGTATGTATAGGTAGAGATATCTACAGGGTATGTATAGGTAGAGATATCGACAGGGTATGTATAGGTAGAGATGTCTACAGGGTATGTATAGGTAGAGATATCGACAGGGTATGTATAGGTAGAGATATCAACAGGGTATGTATAGGTAGAGATATCGACAGGGTATGTATAGGTAGAGATATCGACAGGGTATGTATAGGTAGAGATGTCTACAGGGTATGTATAGGTAGAGATGTCTACAGGGTATGTATAGGTAGAGATGTCTACAGGGTATGTATAGGTAGAGATGTCGACAGGGTATGTATAGGTAGAGATGTCGACAGGGTATGTATAGGTAGAGATGTCTACAGGGTATGTATAGGTAGAGATATCGACAGGGTATGTATAGGTAGAGATATCGACAGGGTATGTATAGGTAGAGATATCGACATATGTATAGGTAGAGATATCAACAGGGTATGTATAGGTAGAGATATCGACAGGGTATGTATAGGTAGAGATGTCTACAGGGTATGTATAGGTAGAGATGTCGACAGGGTATGTATAGGTAGAGATGTCTACAGGGTATGTATAGGTAGAGATATCGACAGGGTATGTATAGGTAGAGATATCGACAGGGTATGTATAGGTAGAGATATCGACAGGGTATGTATAGGTAGAGATGTCTTCAGGGTATGTATAGGTAGAGATTTCGACAGGGTATGTATAGGTAGAGATGTCGACAGGGTATGTATAGGTAGAGATATCGACAGTTTACAGGATATTGTATGTATAGGTAGAGATATATGTATAGGTAGAGATGTCTTCAGGGTATGTATAGGTAGAGATATCGACAGGGTATGTATAGGTAGAGATGTCGACAGTTTATGTATAGGTAGAGATATCGACAGGGTATGTATAGGTAGAGATATTGACAGGGTATGTATAGGTAGAGATGTCGACAGGGTATGTATAGGTAGAGATATCGACAGGGTATGTACAGGTAGAGATATCGACAGGGTATGTATAGGTAGAGATGTCTTCAGGGTATGTATAGGTAGAGATATCGACAGGGTATGTATAGGTAGAGATGTCGACAGTTTATGTATAGGTAGAGATATCGACAGGGTATGTATAGGTAGAGATATTGACAGGGTATGTATAGGTAGAGATGTCGACAGGGTATGTATAGGTAGTAGAGATGTCGACAGGGTATGTATAGGTAGAGATATCGACAGGGAATGTATAGGTAGAGATGTCTACAGGGTATGTATAGGTAGAGATATCGACAGGGTATGTATAGGTAGAGATATCGACAGGGTATGTATAGGTAGAGATGTCTACAGGGTATGTATAGGTAGAGATATCGACAGGGTATGTATAGGTAGAGATATCGACAGGGTATGTATAGGTAGAGATGTTGACAGGGTATGTATAGGTAGAGATATCGACAGGGTATGTATAGGTAGAGATGTCTACAGGGTATGTATAGGTAGAGATGTCGACAGGGTATGTATAGGTAGAGATATCAACAGGGTATGTATAGGTAGAGATGTCTACAGGGTATGTATAGGTAGAGATGTCTACAGGGTATGTATAGGTAGAGATGTCTACAGGGTATGTATAGGTAGAGATGTCGACAGGGTATGTATAGGTAGAGATGTCGACAGGGTATGTAGGTAGAGTAGGGAGATAGGTCTACAGGGTATGTATAGGTAGAGATGTCGACAGGGTATGTATAGGTAGAGATATCGACAGGGTATGTATAGGTAGAGATGTCGACAGGGTATGTATAGGTAGAGATGTCGACAGGGTATGTATAGGTAGATATATGTCGACAGGGTATGTATAGGTAGAGATATCGACAGGGTATGTATAGGTAGAGATGTCGACAGGGTATGTATAGGTAGAGATGTCGACAGGGTATGTATAGGTAGAGATATCGACAGGGTATGTATAGGTAGAGATGTCGACAGGGTATGTATAGGTAGAGATATCGACAGGGTATGTATAGGTAGAGATATCTGACAGGGTATGTATAGGTAGAGATGTCTACAGGGTATGTATAGGTAGAGATGTCGACAGGGTATGTATAGGTAGAGATGTCGACAGGGTATGTATAGGTAGAGATGTCTACAGGGTATGTATAGATGTAGTATATATGTCGACAGGGTATGTATAGGCAGAGATATCGACAGGGTATGTATAGGTAGAGATGTCGACAGGGTATGTATAGGTAGGGAGATGTCTACAGGGTATGTATAGGTAGAGATATCGACAGGGTATGTATAGGTAGAGATATGTATGTATAGGTAGAGATATCGACAGGGTATGTATAGGTAGAGATGTCTACAGGGTATGTATAGGTAGAGATGTCTACAGGGTATGTATAGGTAGAGATGTCGACAGGGTATGTATAGGTAGAGATGTCTACAGGGTATGTATAGGTAGAGATGTCGACAGGGTATGTATAGGTAGAGTAGAGGGATGTCTACAGGGTATGTATAGGTAGAGATGTCGACAGGGTATGTATAGGTAGAGATGTCTACAGGGTATGTATAGGTAGAGATGTCTCGACAGGGTATGTATGTCGACAGGGTATGTATAGGTAGAGATATCGACAGGGTATGTATAGGTAGAGATGTGACAGGGTATGTATAGGTAGAGATATCGACAGGGTATGTATAGGTAGAGATGTCTACAGGGTATGTATAGGTAGAGATGTCGACAGGTATAGGTAGAGTATAGGTAGGGTCTACAGGGTATGTATAGGTAGAGATGTCAGGGTATGTATAGGTAGAGATGTCCAGGGTATGTATGTATAGGTAGAGATGTTGACAGGGTATGTATAGGTAGAGATGTCTCAGGGTATGTATAGGTAGAGGACAGGGTATGTATAGGTAGAGATATCGACAGGGTATGTATAGGTAGAGGTACAGGGTATGTATAGGTATAGATGTCTACAGGGTATGTATAGGTAGAGATGTCTGACAGGGTATGTATAGGTAGAGATGTCTACAGGGTATGTATAGGTAGAGATGTCGACAGGGTATGTATAGGTAGAGATGTCGACAGGGTATGTATAGGTAGAGATGTCGACAGGGTATGTATAGGTAGAGATGTCGACAGGGTATGTATAGGTAGAGATGTCGACAGGGTATGTATAGGTAGAGATGTCGACAGGGTATGTATAGGTAGAGATATCTACAGGGTATGTATAGGTAGAGATGTCTCCAGGGTATGTATAGGTAGAGATGTCTCAGGGATGTATACAGTAGATGTATGTATAGGTAGAGATGTCGACAGGGTATGTATAGGTAGAGATGTCGACAGGGTATGTATAGGTAGAGATGTCGACAGGGTATGTATAGGTAGAGATGTCTACAGGTTATGTATAGGTATAAAGATGTCGACAGGGTATGTATAGGTAGAGATGTCTGACAGGGTATGTACAGGATATCGACAGGGTATGTATAGGTAGAGATGTCGACAGGGTATGTATAGGTAGAGATATCGACAGGGTATGTATAGGTAGAGATGTTGACAGGTATGTATAGGTAGAGATGTCTACAGGGTATGTATAGGTAGAGATGTCGACAGGGTATGTATAGGTAGAGATATCGACAGGTATGTATGTATAGGTAGTAGATGTCTACAGGGTATGTATAGGTAGAGATATCGACAGGGTATGTATAGGTAGAGATGTCTACAGGGTATGTATAGGTAGAGATATCGACAGGGTATGTATAGGTAGAGATGTCTACAGGGTATGTATAGGTAGAGATGTCGACAGGGTATGTATAGGTAGAGATGTCGACAGGGTATGTATAGGTAGAGATGTCGACAGGGTATGTATGGGTAGAGATGTCTACAGGGTATGTATGGGTAGAGATGTCGACAGGGTATGTATAGGTAGAGATGTCTACAGGGTATGTATAGGTAGAGATGTCTACAGGGTATGTATAGGTAGAGATGTCTACAGGGTATGTATAGGTAGAGATATCGACAGGGTATGTATAGGTAGAGATATCAACAGGGTATGTATAGGTAGAGATATCGACAGGGGTATAGGTATACAGGGTATAGGTAGAGATGTCGACAGGGTATGTATAGGTAGAGATGTCTACAGGGTATGTATAGGTAGAGATGTCTACAGGGTATGTATAGGTAGAGATGTCGACAGGGTATGTATAGGTAGAGATATCGACAGGGTATGTATAGGTAGAGATGTCTACAGGGTATGTATAGGTAGAGATGTCTACAGGGTATGTATAGGTAGAGATGTCGACAGGGTATGTATAGGTAGAGATGTCGACAGGGTATGTATAGGTATGACAGGGATGTATCTCGACAGGGTATGTATAGGTAGAGATGTCTACAGGGTATGTATAGGTAGAGATGTCGACAGGGTATGTATAGGTAGAGATATAGGTAGAGATACAGGGTATGTATAGTATGTAGGTAGAGATATCGACAGGGTATGTATAGGTAGAGATGTCTACAGGGTATGTATATAGAGATGTCTATCAGGGTATGTATAGGTAGAGATCGACAGGGTATGTATAGGTAGAGATATCGACAGGGTATGTATAGGTAGAGATGTCTACAGGGTATGTATAGGTAGAGATGTCGACAGGGTATGTATAGGTAGAGATGTTGACAGGGTATGTATAGGTAGAGAGACAGGGTATGTATAGGTAGAGATGTCGACAGGGTATGTATAGGTAGAGATATCGACAGGGTATGTATAGGTAGAGATATCGACAGGGTATGTATAGGTAGAGATATCGACAGGGTATGTATAGGTAGAGATGTCGACAGGGTATGTATAGGTAGAGATGTCGACAGGGTATGTATACAGGGTATGTATAGGTAGAGATGTCGACAGGGTATGTATAGGTAGAGATGTCGACAGGGTATGTATAGGTAGAGATATATGTACAGTAGGTATGTATAGGTAGAGATGTCGACAGGGTATGTATAGGTAGAGATGTCTACAGGGTATGTATAGGTAGAGATATCGACAGGGTATGTATAGGTAGAGGACAGGGTATGTATAGGTAGAGATATCGACAGGGTATGTATAGGTAGAGATATTGACAGGGTATGTATAGGTAGAGATATCGACAGGGTATGTATAGGTAGAGATGTCTACAGGGTATGTATATCGACAGGGTATGTAGGTAGAGATATCGACAGGGTATGTATAGGTAGAGATGTCGACAGGGTATGTATAGGTAGAGATATCGACAGGGTATGTATAGGTAGAGATGTCGACAGGGTATGTATAGGTAGAGATGTCTACAGGGTATGTATAGGTAGAGATGTCTACAGGGTATGTATAGGTAGAGATGTCGACAGGGTATGTATAGGTAGAGATGTCAGGGTACAGGGTATGTATAGGTAGAGATGTCGACAGGGTATGTATAGGTAGAGATATCGACAGGGTATGTATAGGTAGAGATGTCTACAGGGTAGATGTATAGGTAGAGATATCGACAGGGTATGTATAGGTAGAGATATCGACAGGGTATGTATAGGTAGAGATATCGACAGGGTATGTATAGGTAGTAGAGATATCGACAGGGTATGTATAGGTAGAGATATCGACAGGGTATGTATAGGTAGAGATGTTGACAGGGTATGTATAGGTAGAGATGTCTACAGGGTATGTATAGGTAGAGATATCGACAGGGTATGTATAGGTAGAGATGTCGACAGGGTATGTATAGGTAGAGATATCGACAGGGTATGTATAGGTAGAGATATCGACAGGGTATGTATAGGTAGAGATGTCGACAGGGTATGTATAGGTAGAGATATCGACAGGGTATGTATAGGTAGAGATATCGACAGGGTATGTATAGGTAGAGATGTCTACAGGGTATGTATAGGTAGAGATATCGACAGGGTATGTATAGGTAGAGATATCAACAGGGTATGTACAGGGTATATTGACAGGGTATGTATAGGTAGAGATATCGACAGGGTATGTATAGGTAGAGATGTCAGGGTATGTATAGGTAGAGATGTCTACAGGGTATGTATAGGTAGAGATGTCTACAGGGATGTCTAGAGATGTCGACAGGGTATGTATAGGTAGAGATGTCGACAGGGTATGTATAGGTAGAGATATCGACAGGGTATGTATAGGTAGAGATATCGACAGGGTATGTATAGGTAGAGATATCGACAGGGTATGTATAGGTAGAGATATCGACAGGGTATGTATAGGTAGAGATATCGACAGGGTATGTATAGGTAGAGATGTCTACAGGGTATGTATAGGTAGAGATGTCGACAGGGTATGTATGGGTAGAGATGTCTACAGGGTATGTATAGGTAGAGATATCGACAGGGTATGTATAGAGATAGAGGGTATATAGAGATATCGACAGGGTATGTATAGGTAGAGATGTCTTCAGGGTATGTATAGGTAGAGATGTCGACAGGGTATGTATAGGTAGAGATGTCGACAGGGTATGTATAGGTAGAGATATCGACAGGTTTATGTATAGGTAGAGATATTGACAGGGTATGTATAGGTAGAGATATGACAGGGTATGTATAGGTAGAGATGTCGACAGGGTATGTATAGGTAGAGATATCGACAGGGTATGTATAGGTAGAGATGTCGACAGGGTATGTATAGGTAGAGATATCGACAGGGTATGTATAGGTAGAGATGTCGACAGGGTATGTATAGGTAGAGATGTCGACAGGGTATGTATAGGTAGAGATATCGACAGGGTATGTATAGGTAGAGATGTCGACAGGGTATGTATAGGTAGAGATGTCTTCAGGGTATGTATAGGTAGAGATATCGACAGGGTATGTATAGGTAGAGATGTCGACAGGGTATGTATAGGTCGAGATATCGACAGGGTATGTATAGGTAGAGATATTGACAGGGTATGTATAGGTAGAGATGTCGACAGGGTATGTATAGGTAGAGATATCGACAGGGTATGTATAGGTAGAGATATCGACAGGGTATGTATAGGTAGAGATGTCTACAGGGTATGTATAGGTAGAGATATCGACAGGGTATGTATAGGTAGAGATGTCTACAGGGTATGTATAGGTAGAGATATCGACAGGGTATGTATAGGTAGAGATATCAACAGGGTATGTATAGGTAGAGATATCGACAGGGTATGTATAGGTAGATATATCGACAGGGTATGTATAGGTAGAGATGTCTACAGGGTATGTATAGAGATGTAGGGTATGTATAGGTAGAGATCGACAGGGTATGTATAGGTAGAGATGTCGACAGGGTATGTATAGGTAGAGATGTCTACAGGGTATGTATAGGTAGAGATGACAGGGTATGTATACAGGATGTCTACAGGGTATGTATAGGTAGAGATGTCGACAGGGTATGTATAGGTAGAGATGTCTACAGGGTATGTATAGGTAGAGATATTGACAGGGTATGTATAGGTAGAGGACAGGGTATGTATAGGTAGAGATATCGACAGGGTATGTATAGGTAGAGATATCAACAGGGTATGTATAGGTAGAGATATCGACAGGGTATGTATAGGTAGAGATGTCTACAGGGTATGTATAGGTAGAGATGTCGACAGGGTATGTATAGGTAGAGATGTTGACAGGGTATGTATAGGTAGAGATATCGACAGGGTATGTATAGGTAGAGAGACAGGGTATGTATGTATAGGGTATGAGATATAGAGACAGGGTATGTATAGGTAGAGTCGACAGGGTATGTATAGGTAGAGATGTCGACAGGGTATGTATAGGTAGAGAGATATCGACAGGGTATGTATAGGTAGAGATATCGACAGGGTATGTATAGGTAGAGATATCGACAGGGTATGTATAGGTAGAGATGTCTACAGGGTATGTATAGGTAGAGATATCGACAGGGTATGTATAGGTAGAGATGTCGACAGGGTATGTATAGGTAGAGATGTCGACAGGGTATGTATAGGTAGAGATGTCTACAGGGTATGTATATGTATAGTATGTATAGGTAGAGATGTCGACAGGGTATGTATAGGTAGAGATGTCTACAGGGTATGTATAGGTAGAGATAGACAGGGTATGTATAGGTAGAGATATCGACAGGGTATGTATAGGTAGAGATGTTGACAGGGTATGTATAGGTAGAGATATCGACAGGGTATGTATAGGTAGAGATGTATGTATAGGTAGAGATGTCTACAGGGTATGTATAGGTAGAGATGTCTACAGGGTATGTATAGGTAGAGATATCGACAGGGTATGTATAGGTAGAGATATCAACAGGGTATGTATAGGTAGAGATATCGACAGTATGTATAGGTATGTATATGTATAGGTAGAGATATCGACAGGGTATGTATAGGTAGAGATGTCGACAGGGTATGTATAGGTAGAGATGTCTACAGGGTATGTATAGGTAGAGATGTCGACAGGGTATGTATAGAGATGTCGACAGGGTAGTATAGGTAGAGATGTCGACAGGGTATGTATAGGTAGAGATGTCTACAGGGTATGTATAGGTAGAGATGTCGACAGGGTATGTATAGGTAGAGATATCGACAGGGTATGTATAGGTAGAGATAGACAGGGATATAGGTAGAGATATTGACAGGGTATGTATAGGTAGAGATGTCGACAGGGTATGTATAGGTAGAGATATCGACAGGGTATGTATAGGTAGAGATGTCTGACAGGGTATGTATAGGTAGAGATGTCTACAGGGTATGTATAGGTAGAGATGTCGACAGGGTATGTATAGGTAGAGATATCGACAGGGTATGTATAGGTAGAGATGTCTACAGGGTATGTATAGGTAGAGATATCGACAGGTATGTATAGGTAGAGATATCGACAGGGTATGTATAGGTAGAGATATCGACAGGGTATGTATAGGTAGAGATGTCTACAGGGTATGTATAGGTAGAGATGTCTACAGGGTATGTATAGGTAGAGATGTCTACAGGGTATGTATAGGTAGAGATGTCGACAGGGTATGTATAGGTCTACAGGGTATGTATAGGTAGAGATGTCGACAGGGTATGTATAGGTAGAGATGTCTACAGGGTATGTATAGGTAGAGATATCGACAGGGTATGTATAGGTAGAGATATTGACAGGGTATGTATAGGTAGAGATGTCTACAGGGTATGTATAGGTAGAGATATCGACAGGGTATGTATAGGTAGAGATGTCTACAGGGTATGTATAGGTAGAGATATCGACAGGGTATGTATAGGTAGAGATGTCGACAGGGTATGTATAGGTAGAGATGTCTACAGGGTATGTATAGGTAGAGATGTCGACAGGGTATGTATAGGTAGAGATGTCGACAGGGTATGTATAGGTATAGATGTCTCCAGGGTATGTATAGGTATAGATGTCTACAGGGTATGTATAGGTAGAGATGTCGACAGGGTATGTATAGGTAGAGATATCGACAGGGTATGTATAGGTAGAGATGTCGACAGGGTATGTATAGGTAGAGATGTCGACAGGGTATGTATAGGTAGGGTAGTATATATTGACTCGACAGGGTATGTATAGGTATGTCACAGGGTATGTATAGGTAGAGATGTCTACAGGGTATGTATAGGTAGAGATGTCGACAGGGTATGTATAGGTAGAGATGTCGACAGGGTATGTATAGGTAGAGATATCGACAGGGTATGTATAGGTAGAGATATCGACAGGGTATGTATAGGTAGAGATGTCTACAGGGTATGTATAGGTAGAGATGTCGACAGGGTATGTATAGGTAGAGATGTCGACAGGGTATGTATAGGTAGAGATGTCGACAGGGTATAGGTATAGGGTATGTATAGGTAGAGATGTCGACAGGGTATGTATAGGTAGAGATGTCTACAGGGTATGTATAGTATCGACAGGGTATGTAGGAGATGTCGACAGGGTATGTATAGGTAGGTATGTATAGGTAGAGATGTCGACAGGGTATGTATAGGTAGAGATGTCGACAGGGTATGTATAGGTAGAGATGTCGACAGGGTATGTATAGGTAGAGATGTCGACAGGGTATGTATAGGTATAGATGTCTCCAGGTATAGATAGGGTAGAGTATAGATGTCTACAGGGTATGTATAGGTAGAGATGTCGACAGGGTATGTATAGGTAGAGATGTCGACAGGGTATGTATAGGTAGAGATATCGACAGGGTATGTATAGGTAGAGATATCGACAGGGTATGTATAGGTAGAGATGTCTACAGGGTATGTATAGGTAGAGATGTCTACAGGGTATGTATAGGTAGAGATGTCGACAGGGTATGTATAGGTAGAGATGTCGACAGGGTATGTATAGGTAGAGAGTCGACAGGGTATGTATAGGTAGAGATGTCGACAGGGTATGTATAGGTAGAGATATTGACAGGGTATGTATAGGTAGAGATATCGACAGGGTATGTATAGGTAGAGATGTCGACAGGGTATGTATAGGTAGAGATGTCGACAGGGTATGTATAGGTACAGGGATGTATAGGTAGAGATGTCGACAGGGTATGTATAGGTAGAGATGTCTACAGGGTATGTATAGGTAGAGATATCGACAGGGTATGTATAGGTAGAGATGTATACAGGGTATGTATAGGTAGAGATATCGACAGGGTATGTACAGGTAGAGATATTGACAGGGTATGTATAGGTAGAGATGTCTACAGGGTATGTATAGGTAGAGATGTCTTCAGGGTATATATAGGTAGAGATATCGACAGGGTATGTATAGGTAGAGATGTCGACAGGGTATGTATAGGTCGAGATATCGACAGGGTATGTATAGGTAGAGATGTCTACAGGGTATGTATAGGTAGAGATGTCTACAGGGTATGTACAGGTAGAGATGTCGACAGGGTATGTATAGGTAGAGATGTCGACAGGGTATGTATAGGTAGAGATGTCTACAGGGTATGTATAGGTAGAGATATCGACAGGGTATGTATAGGTAGAGATGTCGACAGGGTATGTATAGGTAGAGATGTCGACAGGGTATGTATAGGTAGAGATATCGACAGGGTATGTATAGGTAGAGATATCGACAGGGTATGTATAGGTAGAGAGTATAGGTAGAGATATGACAGGGTATGTATAGGTAGAGATATTGACAGGGTATGTATAGGTAGAGATGTCTCAGGGTATGTATAGGTAGAGATATTCGACAGGGTATGTATAGGTAGAGATGTCGACAGGGTATGTATAGGTAGAGATATCGACAGGGTATGTATAGGTAGAGATGTCTACAGGGTATGTATAGGTAGAGATGTCGACAGGGTATGTATAGGTAGAGATGTCGACAGGGTATGTATAGGTAGAGATGTCGACAGGGTATGTATAGGTAGAGATGTCTACAGGGGTATGTATAGGTAGAGATATCGACAGGGTATGTATAGGTAGAGATATCGACAGGGTATGTATAGGTAGAGATGTCTCGACAGGGTATGTATAGGTAGAGATGTCGACAGGGTATGTATAGGTAGAGATGTCGACAGGGTATGTATAGGTAGAGATGACAGGGTATGTATAGGTAGGATAACGACAGGGTATGTATAGGTAGAGATGTCGACAGGGTATGTATAGGTAGAGATATCGACAGGGTATGTATAGGTAGAGATGTCGACAGGGTATGTATAGGTAGAGATATCGACAGGGTATGTATAGGTAGAGATGTCTACAGGGTATGTATAGGTAGAGATATCGACAGGGTATGTATAGGTAGAGATATTGACAGGGTATGTATAGGTAGAGATATTGACAGGGTATAGGTAGAGATGTCTACAGGGTATGTATAGGTAGAGATATCGACAGGGTATGTATAGGTAGAGATATCGACAGGGTATGTATAGGTAGAGATATCGACAGGTAGAGATATCGACAGGGTATGTATAGGTAGAGATATCGACAGGGTATGTATAGTTAGAGATGTCGACAGGGTATGTATAGGTAGAGATGTCTACAGGGTATGTATAGGTAGAGATATCGACAGGGTATGTATAGGTAGAGATGTCGACAGGGTATGTATAGGTAGAGATATCGACAGGGTATGTATAGGTAGAGATATCGACAGGGTATGTATAGGTAGAGATATCGACAGGGTATGTATAGGTAGAGATATCGACAGGGTATGTATAGGTAGAGATATCGACAGGGTATGTATAGGTAGAGATGTCTACAGGGTATGTATAGGTAGAGATGTCGACAGGGTACGTATGGGTAGAGATGTATACAGGGTATGTATGGGTAGAGATGTCGACAGGGTATGTATAGGTAGAGATGTCTACAGGGTATGTATAGGTAGAGATGTCTACAGGGTATGTATAGGTAGAGATGTCTACAGGGTATGTATAGGTAGAGAGAGGGATGTATACAGGGTATGTATAGGTAGAGATGTCGACAGGGTATGTATAGGTAGAGATGTCGACAGGGTATGTATAGGTAGAGATGTCAGGGTATGTACAGGTAGGTATGTATAGGTAGAGATGTCGACAGGGTATGTATAGGTAGAGATATATCGACAGGGTATGTATAGGTAGAGATATCGACAGGGTATGTATAGGTAGAGATGTCGACAGGGTATGTATAGGTAGAGATATCGACAGGGTATGTATAGGTAGAGATGTCGACAGGGTATGTATAGGTAGAGATGTCGACAGGGTATGTATAGGTAGAGATATCGACAGGGTATGTATAGGTAGAGATGTCGACAGGGTATGTATAGGTAGAGATGTCGACAGGGTATGTATAGGTAGAGATGTCGACAGGGTATGTATAGGTAGAGATGTCGACAGGGTATGTATAGGTAGAGATGTCGACAGGGTATGTATAGGTAGAGATGTCTACATATGTATAGGTAGAGATGTCTACAGGGTATGTATAGGTAGAGATGTCTACAGGGTATGTATAGGTAGAGATATCGACAGGGTATGTATAGGTAGAGATGTCTACAGGGTATGTATAGGTAGAGATGTCGACAGGGTATGTATAGGTAGAGATATCGACAGGGTATGTATAGGTAGAGATGTCGACAGGGTATGTATATAGGTACAGGGATGTAGGTAGAGATGGACAGGGTATGTATAGGTAGAGATGTCTACAGGGTATGTATAGGTAGAGATGTCGACAGGGTATGTATAGGTAGAGATGTCTACAGGGTATGTATAGGTATAGATGTCTACAGGGTATGTATAGGTAGAGATGTCTCCAGGGTATGTATAGGTAGAGATGTCTACAGGGTATGTATAGGTAGAGATGTCGACAGGGTATGTATAGGTAGAGATGTCGACAGGGTATGTATAGGTAGAGATGTCTCCAGGGTATGTATAGGTAGAGATTTCGACAGGGTATGTATAGGTAGAGATGTCTACAGGGTATGTATAGGTAGAGATATCGACAGGGTATGTATAGGTATAGATGTCTACAGGGTATGTATAGGTAGAGATGTCTCCAGGGTATGTATAGGTAGAGATGTCGACAGGGTATGTATAGGTAGAGATGTCGACAGGGTATGTATAGGTATAGATGTCTCCAGGGTATGTATAGGTATAGATGTCTACAGGGTATGTATAGGTAGAGATGTCTCCAGGGTATGTATAGGTAGAGATGTCGACAGGGTATGTATAGGTAGAGATGTCGACAGGGTATGTATAGGTAGAGATGTCGACAGGGTATGTATAGGTAGAGATGTCGACAGGGTATGTATAGGTATAGATGTCTCCAGGGTATGTATAGGTATAGATGTCTCCAGGGTATGTATAGGTATAGATGTCTACAGGGTATGTATAGGTAGAGATGTCTCCAGGGTATGTATAGGTAGAGATGTCGACAGGGTATGTATAGGTAGAGATGTCGACAGGGTATGTATAGGTAGAGATGTCGACAGGGTATGTATAGGTAGAGATGTCGACAGGGTATGTATAGGTAGAGATGTCTACAGGGTATGTATAGGTAGAGATGTCGACAGGGTATGTATAGGTAGAGATGTCTACAGGGTATGTATAGGTAGAGATGTCTACAGGGTATGTATAGGTAGAGATGTCTACAGGGTATGTATAGGTAGAGATGTCGACAGGGTATGTATAGGTAGATGTCTACAGGGTATGTATAGGTAGAGATGTCTACAGGGTATGTATAGGCAGAGATGTCTCCAGGGTATGTATATAGAGATGTCTACAGGGTATGTATAGGTAGAGATGTCTACAGGGTATGTATAGGTAGAGATGTCTACAGGGTATGTATAGGTAGAGATGTCGACAGGGTATGTATAGGTAGAGATGTCTACAGGGTATGTATAGGTAGAGATGTCGACAGGGTATGTATAGGTAGAGATGTCTACAGGGTATGTATAGGTAGAGATGTCGACAGGGTATGTATAGGTAGAGATGTCGACAGGGTATGTATAGGTAGAGATGTCTACAGGGTATGTATAGGTAGAGATGTCGACAGGGTATGTATAGGTAGAGATGTCGACAGGGTATGTATAGGTAGAGATGTCGACAGATGTCTACAGGGTATGTATAGGTAGAGATCGACAGGGTATGTATAGGTAGAGATGTCTACAGGGTATGTATAGGTAGAGATGTCTCCAGGGTATGTATAGGTAGAGATGTCTACAGGGTATGTATAGGTAGAGATATCGACAGGGTATGTATAGGTATAGATGTCTACAGGGTATGTATAGGTAGAGATGTCTACAGGGTATGTATAGGTAGAGATGTATCCAGGGTATGTATAGGTATAGATGTTGACAGGGTATGTATAGGTAGAGATGTCTCCAGGGTATGTATAGGTAGAGATGTCTCCAGGGTATGTATAGGTAGAGATGTCGACAGGGTAGAGATGTATAGTATAGGTAGAGATGTCGACAGGGTATGTATAGGTAGAGATGTCTACAGGGTATGTATAGGTAGAGATGTCTACAGGGTATGTATAGGTAGAGATGTCGACAGGGTATGTATAGGTAGAGATGTCTCGACAGGGTATGTATAGGTAGAGATGTCGACAGGGTATGTATAGGTAGAGATGTCGACAGGGTATGTATAGGTAGAGATGTCTACAGGGTATGTATAGGTAGAGATATCGACAGGGTATGTATAGGTAGAGATGTCGACAGGGTATGTATAGGTAGAGGTCGACAGGGTATGTATAGGTAGAGATGTCGACAGGGTATGTATAGGTAGAGATGTCTACAGGGTATGTATAGGTAGAGATGTCTACAGGGTATGTATAGGTAGAGATGTCGACAGGGTATGTATAGGTAGAGATGTCGACAGGGTATGTATAGGTAGAGAGTCTCCAGGGTATGTATAGGTAGAGATATCGACAGGGTATGTATAGGTAGAGATGTCTCCAGGGTATGTATAGGTCTACAGGGTATGTATAGGTAGAGATCTCCAGGGTATGTATAGTATAGGTAGAGATGTCGACAGGGTATGTATAGGTAGAGATGTCTACAGGGTATGTATAGGTAGAGATGTCTACAGGGTATGTATAGGTAGAGATATCGACAGGGTATGTATAGGTAGAGATGTCGACAGGGTATGTATAGGTAGAGATGTCGACAGGGTATGTATAGGTAGAGATGTCTACAGGGTATGTATAGGTAGAGATATCGACAGGGTATGTATAGGTAGAGATGTCGACAGGGTATGTATAGGTAGAGATGTCGACAGGGTATAGGTAGAGATATGACACGGATGTACAGGGTATGTATAGGTATAGGTAGAGATGTCTACAGGGTATGTATAGGTAGATGTCTCCAGGGTATGTATAGGTAGAGATGTATATGTATAGGTAGAGATGTCGACAGGGTATGTATAGGTAGAGATGTCGACAGGGGTATAGAGATATCGACAGGGTATGTATAGGTAGAGATGTCTCCAGGGTATGTATAGGTAGAGATGTCTACAGGGTATGTATAGGTAGAGATGTCGACAGGGTATGTATAGGTAGAGATGTCGACAGGGTATGTATAGGTAGAGATGTCTACAGGGTATGTATAGGTAGAGATATCGACAGGGTATGTATAGGTAGAGATGTCGACAGGGTATGTATAGGTAGAGATGTCGACAGGGTATGTATAGGTAGAGATGTCGACAGGGTATGTATAGGTAGAGTATCGACAGGGTATGTATAGGTAGAGATGTCTACAGGGTATGTATAGGTAGAGATGTCGACAGGGTATGTATAGGTAGAGATGTCTACAGGGTATGTATAGGTAGAGATGTCGACAGGGTATGTATAGGTAGAGATGTCGACAGGGTATGTATAGGTAGAGATGTACAGGGTATGTATAGGTAGAGATGTCTACAGGGGGTATGTATAGGGTATGTATAGATGTCTCCAGGGTATGTATAGGTAGAGATGTCTACAGGGTATGTATAGGTAGAGATAGACAGGGTATGTATAGGTAGAGATATGACAGGGTATGTATAGGTAGAGATGTCTCCAGGGTATGTATAGTAGTAGGGTATGTATAGGTAGAGATCGACAGGGTATGTATAGGTAGAGATGTCGACAGGGTATGTATAGGTAGAGATGTCTGACAGGGTATGTATAGGTAGAGATGTCTACAGGGTATGTATAGGTAGAGATGTCGACAGGTATGTATAGGTAGAGGTCGACAGGGTATGTATAGTAGAGATGTCTACAGGGTATGTATAGGTAGAGATGTCTCCAGGGTATGTATAGGTAGAGATGTCTACAGGGTATGTATAGGTAGAGATGTCGACAGGGTATGTATAGGTAGAGATGTCTGACAGGGTATGTATAGGTAGAGATGTCAGGGTATGTACAGGCAGAGTATCGACAGGGTATGTATAGGTAGAGATGTCGACAGGGTATGTATATAGGGTATGTATAGGTAGAGATGTCTACAGGGTATGTATAGGTAGAGATGTCGACAGGGTATGTATAGGTAGAGATGTCTACAGGGTATGTATAGGTAGAGATATCGACAGGGTATGTATAGGTAGAGATGTCTACAGGGTATGTATAGGTAGAGATGTCGACAGGGTATGTATAGGTAGAGATGTCGACAGGGTATGTATAGGTAGGATATGGGTATGTATAGGTATAGATGTCTACAGGGTATGTATAGGTAGAGATGTCGACAGGGTATGTATAGGTAGAGATGTCTACAGGGTATGTATAGGTAGAGATGTCGACAGGGTATGTATAGGTAGAGATGTCTACAGGGTATGTATAGGTAGAGATGTCGACAGGGTATGTATAGGTAGAGATGTCTACAGGGTATGTATAGGTAGAGATATCGACAGGGTATGTATAGGTAGAGATGTCTACAGGGTATGTATAGGTAGAGATATCGACAGGGTATGTATAGGTAGAGATGTCTACAGGGTATGTATAGGTAGAGATATCGACAGGGTATGTATAGGTAGAGATGTCTACAGGGTATGTATAGGTAGAGATGTCTACAGGGTATGTATAGGTAGAGATGTCTACAGGGTATGTATAGGTAGAGATGTCTACAGGGTATGTATAGGTAGAGATGTCTCCAGGGTATGTATAGGTAGAGATGTCTACAGGGTATGTATAGGTAGAGATGTCTACAGGGTATGTATAGGTAGAGATGTCTACAGGGTATGTATAGGTAGAGATGTCTACAGGGTATGTATAGGTAGAGATGTCGACAGGGTATGTATAGGTAGAGATGTCTACAGGGTATGTATAGGTAGAGATATCGACAGGGTATGTATAGGTAGAGATGTCTACAGGGTATGTATAGGTAGAGATGTCTACAGGGTATGTATAGGTAGAGATGTCTACAGGGTATGTATAGGTAGAGATGTCGACAGGGTATGTATAGGTAGAGATGTTGACAGGGTATGTATAGGTAGAGATGTCTCCAGGGTATGTATAGGTAGAGATGTCTACAGGGTATGTATAGGTAGAGATGTCTACAGGGTATGTATAGGTAGAGATGTCTACAGGGTATGTATAGGTAGAGATGTCGACAGGGTATGTATAGGTAGAGATGTCTACAGGGTATGTATAGGTAGAGATGTCGACAGGGTATGTATAGGTAGAGATGTCTCCAGGGTATGTATAGGTAGAGATGTCGACAGGGTATGTATAGGTAGAGATGTCGACAGGGTATGTATAGGTAGAGATGTCTCCAGGGTATGTATAGGTAGAGATGTCTCCAGGGTATGTATAGGTAGAGATGTCTACAGGGTATGTATAGGTATAGATGTCTACAGGGTATGTATAGGTAGAGATGTCTACAGGGTATGTATAGGTAGAGATGTCGACAGGGTATGTATAGGTAGAGATGTCGACAGGGTATGTATAGGTAGAGATGTCGACAGGGTATGTATAGGTAGAGATATCGACAGGGTATGCATAGGTAGAGATGTCTCCAGGGTATGTATAGGTAGAGATGTCGACAGGGTATGTATAGGTAGAGATGTCGACAGGGTATGTATAGGTAGAGATGTTGACAGGGTATGTATAGGTAGAGATGTCGACAGGGTATGTATGGGTAGAGATGTCGACAGGGTATGTATAGGTAGAGATATTGTGGAAGATAGGACCAGACAGAGAGTGTGACTAATGTACTGTATGTGACGATTGAATGAGGTATTTTCTCTCCTGGCTAGCAACTCTGCTACAGAGACTGTGATGAGTAGTCAGTCTGAAGAACATGAATGAGGAAGATGAGAGGATACATATTATACCTTCTCTCTTTTCTGCTCTCCTGACCTCTGATGATGATGACGAACACACCAGGGGCCTTGAGCCCCAGCCAGACACAGGGAACACACAGAGCTGTTTCAGTTGAATGGAATTAAATGGGAAACTGAGCACGTTTTCAAGCTGTGTTCCAGACCTCCCCTAGTTATTGTATTGTACACTTAATTTTCTTGCCCCAAAATGGCGTTGTTGCAGTGTGTGGCTGTAGTGTCAGCTGTGCATGGGGACAGTTGCTACTGTACAGGGGACGACAGTGGGGGTCACTAAGCCCCTGGGGGAGCGGGCATCCTGGAGGGGGTGCAGATGGGGTTTGGGGTGACTGTGTTCCTGGACAGGTGGGCGGCTGTCACTGACGTCCCGCCACCGAGCAGGTGGCCTCTGCTTCCTACGAGGGTCACCTTCACATGGTGTACGGTACAGTAGCTACATACACGCGCACACACAAACACACACAAATGGTTATTATACAGTATGACTCTCATTTGAACTCCTTCACACAGCACCTGGGGACCAGCCTCTCAAGGTTGAACCTAGCTCTTAAATTTCCCATTCCAGTCCCTATTCAGACTTAGTAAGTAACTTTGGACAGACAGACAGACAGACAGACAGACAGACAGACAGACAGACAGACAGACAGACAGACAGACAGACAGACAGACAGACAGACAGACAGACAGAGGCAGTAGTCATTCAGTTCCCGAGTAGCGTCGTACCTTCCTTTCTCTTGTCTTTGAAGCAGAACATGAAAGGCAGACAGAGGGTCTATTCAAGATGACTATCTATGAAATAATTATCTGGGCCAACTCTTGCCCTGACATCTTCAGAAAGAGATGTTCCATTGATGATTTTTGCCCTACATCACAGTGTTGCTCTTGCCGGTGACTCTAAAACCCAATAAAGCCTAATTGAACTAACAAAGTGACATCAATAAAGACAGAATGGCTCCATAATCAGAGTGTGTGAGGACATCATAACCAGCCGGTGTCATAACGGAGGGAAGAAATGGATGGCAGCCAGACAAAGACTGGATTTATCATCCCCTTCTCCTCTCTTCATCCCCTTCTCCTCTCCTCCGCCAGACAAAGACTGGATTTATCATCCCCTTCTCCTCTCTTCATCCCTTTCTCCTCTCCTCCGCCAGACAAAGACCGGATTTATCATCCCCTTCTCCTCTCTTCATCCCTTTCTCCTCTCCTCCGCCAGACAAAGACCGGATTTATCATCCCCTTCTCCTCTCTTCATCCCTTTCTCCTCTCCTCCGCCAGACAAAGACCGGATTTATCATCCCCTTCTCCTCTCTTCATCCCTTTCTCCTCTCCTCCGCCAGACAAAGGAAAATCTGCCATAAAAAGAAAGGTGAACATTTAATGCCATTCTTAAAGTGGGTAGTGAGGACCACTAGCTGTGTTTTACGGTACAGCTACTGTCTCCCCACAGCACAATGGCTGTGTTTTACTGTACAGCTACTGTCTCCCCACAGCACAATAGCTGTGTTTTACTGTACAGCTACTGTCTCCCCACAGCACAATGGCTGTGTTTTACTGTATAGCTACTGTCTCCCCACAGCACAATGGCTGTGTTTTACTGTACAGCTACTGTCTCCCCACAGCACAATGGCTGTGTTTTACTGTACAGCTACTGTCTCCCCACAGCACAATGGCTGTGTTTTACTGTACAGCTACTGTCTCCCCACAGCACAATGGCTGTGTTTTACTGTACAGCTACTGTCTCCCCACAGCACAATGGCTGTGCTGACACTTTTGTCCCTCCGCTCTCCGTCGTTAGTTGGGTATCCTCTCTCTCTCTCTCTCTCTCTCTCTCTCTCTCTCTCTCTCTCTCTCTCTCTCTCGGCTGGTCTCCTCTCCCCCTGGAGGCTCTGGAGTGACAGGCCTCCCCTTTTAATAACTGTGTGTTCCACAGTTCTGAGACAGACACACACACACACCCTATACCCGTGTATATATATATATACACACACACACACTATACCCTTATACATACCCCTCCTCCCCTTAATAACTGTGTGTTCCACAGTTCAGAGAGACACACACACACACACTCACACACACACACACACAGAAATAATAAGTTGCAGGGTGGAAGATTGGCATTCCCATGATGCCCCTCTGTCCGTCTGATCGCAAGGCTAAATGTCAGGGAAAGATATTTAATCCCACAGTAGACACACACGCACACAATCTTTCTCACTGATAAAATGTGGAGTGTGAGGCTAAATGTCAAGAGAGAAGGTTTAGATTCACAGCCCATGATTGCACCCCAACAGTTGATCAGAATAAGTGAGCTGGTCCAAAGAGAATCGTGTTAACATGCCAGCTACTGGGCTTTACAGTTGGCCGCAGAAAGAACTAGCCTTCCTGGGCTGGGCTGGGATATGTGGGCTACTCCCTCCAGATTGCCCTTGTGTGTTTTCTGTTGCCACAGTTCAGGCTCAGCTGCTTGCTTCTCAATACCCTCATTATTTGGCTAGATCTCCCATTAGCCTCCTCCCTTCACGTTGTTCTTTATTAACACATACCAACCCCTCTCTCTCTCTGTCTCTCTCCTCTCTGTCTCTCTGCCCCTCTGCCTTTCTGGGAATTGGCTGCATTATACTGTATAGTGTTGTTTGTTCTTCATGGCCAGGCCTGTCATCCAGTACTGTAAGGGACTGGGATCATCTCTCTCTCTGGTGGGATTCCTTTGTACCTGACTTTGGCTGCTGCATATCTGCATCTACATCATCTACTCTACAGAGCACACACACACACACACACACACACACACACACACACACACACACACACACACACACACACACACACACACACACACACACACACACACACACACACACACACACACACACACACACACACACACACACACACACACACACTGGAGCAGAGTGTGTCTGTTTATCACTGTGTATTAGGGGCTCTATAAGTGTCTACATATACACCATGAGGGACATAACTCTACGTTCAGGGGTGTGTGTGTGTGTGTGTGTGCGTGCGTGCGTGCGTGCGTGTGCGTGTGTGTGTCTGTTTGTATCGGAGGAATTACATTAGATGAGGCTTGCATTTTCTCAGCCAGTTTTATTTGGATCTCAAATTGGCAGTGA
The DNA here is from genome assembly GCF_023373465.1 of Oncorhynchus keta. Lineage (NCBI taxonomy): Eukaryota > Metazoa > Chordata > Actinopteri > Salmoniformes > Salmonidae > Oncorhynchus > Oncorhynchus keta. Next base: position 35,353,177 of record NC_068447.1, read on the forward strand.
GTCTCTCCCAGGCTTTGTCTTCTTCTCACATCTTGTTGGAGAGGATGTTTAAAGGGATATTAGTGACTTGTATGTGTCTTAACGATACTAGCTACTACTGCATGTGTTGCATGGAAAGATTACTTCCTTTGCAAGTTACCTAGTTACACACAGAGAGACATACTCTTTCCCTAGTTACACACAGAGAGACATACTCTTTCCCTAGTTACACACAGAGAGACATACTCTTTCCCTAGTTACACACAGAGAGACATACTCTTTACCAAGTTACACACAGAGAGACATAATCTTTAGTTAGGTGCACACAGAGAGACATACTCTTTCCCTAGTTACACACAGAGAGACATACTCTGTACCTAGTTACACACAGAGAGACATACTCTTTCCCTAGTTACACACAGAGAGACATACTCTTTACCTAGTTACACACAGAGAGACATACTCTTTCCCTAGTTACACACAGAGAGACATACTCTTTACCTAGTTACACACAGAGAGACATACTCTTTCCCTAGTTACACACAGAGAGACATACTCTTTCCCTAGTTACACACAGAGAGACATACTCTTTACCAAGTTACACATAGAGAGACATAATCTTTAGTTAGGTGCACACAGAGAGACATACTCTTTCCCTAGTTACACACAGAGAGACATATTCTTTACCTAGTTACACACAGAGAGACATACTCTTTCCCTAGTTACACACAGAGAGACATACTCTTTACCGAGTTACACACAGAGAGACATACTCTTTACCTAGTGACACACAGAGAGACATACTCTTTACCGAGTTACACACAGAGAGACATACTCTTTACCGAGTTACACACAGAGACATACTCTTTACCTAGTGACACACATAGAGACATACTCTTTCCTTAGTTACACACAGAGAGACATACTCTTTACCTAGTTACACACAGAGAGACATACTCTTTATAGTTACACACAGAGAGACATACTCTTTACCTAGTTGCACACAGAGAGACATACTCTTTCCCTAGTTACACACAGAGAGACATACTCTGTACCTAGTTACACACAGAGAGACATACTATTCATAGTTACACACAGAGAGACATCCTCTTTCCCTAGATACACACAGAGAGACATAATCTTTACCTAGTTACACACAGAGAGACATACTCTTTACCTAGTTACACACAGAGAGACATCCCATTTACCTAGATACACACAGAGAGACATACTCTCTTTATTTAGTTACCTCTGTCTCCTTACTAGATGTTACCTCTTTCTCCTTACTAGATGTTACCTGTGTCTCCTTACTAGATGTTACCTGTGTCTCCTTTCTAGATGTTACCTCTGGCTCCTTACTAGATGTTACGTGTGTCTCCTTACTAGATGTTACCTCTGCCTCCTTACTAGATGTTACCTGTGACTCCTTACTAGATGTTACCTCTGGCTCCTTACTAGATGTTACCTGTGACTCCTTACTAGATGTTACCTCTGGCTCCTTACTAGATGTTACCTGTGTCTCCTTACTAGATGTTACCTCTGACTCCTTACTAGATGTTACCTGTGTCTCCTTACTAGATGTTATGTGTGTCTCCTTACCAGATGTTACCTCTGGCTCCTTACTAGATGTTACTTCTGCCTCCTTACTAGATGTTACCTCTGCCTCCTTACTAGATGTTACGTGTGTCTCCTTACCAGATGTTACCTCTGGCTCCTTACTAGATGTTACTTCTGCCTCCTTACTAGATGTTACCTCTGCCTCCTTACTAGATGTTACGTGTGTCTCCTTACTAGATGTTACCTCTGGCTCCTTACTAGATGTTACCTCCTCTGCCTCCTTACTAGATGTTACCTCTGCCTCCTTACTAGATGTTACGTGTGTCTCCTTACCAGATGTTACCTCTGGATCCTTACTAGATGTTACTTCTGCCTCCTTACTAGATGTTACGTGTGTCTCCTTACCAGATGTTACCTCTGGCTCCTTACTAGATGTTACCTCTGGCTCCTTACTAGATGTTACCTCTGTCTCCTTACTAGATGTTACTTCTGTCTCCTTACTAGATGTTACCTGTGACTCCTTACTAGATGTTACTTCTGTCTCCTTACTAGATGTTACCTCTGCCTCCTTACTAGATGTTACGTGTGTCTCCTTACCAGATGTTACCTCTGGCTCCTTACTAGATGTTACCTCTGCCTCCTTACTAGATGTTACCTCTGCCTCCTTACTAGATGTTACGTGTGTCTCCTTACCAGATGTTACCTCTGGCTCCTTACTAGATGTTACTTCTGCCTCCTTACTAGATGTTACGTGTGTCTCCTTACCAGATGTTACCTCTGGCTCCTTACTAGATGTTACCTCTGGCCCCTTACTAGATGTTACCTCTGTCTCCTTACTAGATGTTACTTCTGTCTCCTTACTAGATGTTACCTGTGACTCCTTACTAGATGTTACCTGTGTCTCCTTACTAGATGTTACCTATGGCTCCTTACTAGATGTTACCTCTGGCTCCTTACTAGATGTTACCTGTGACTCCTTACTAGATGTTACCTCTGTCTCCTTAATATATGTTACCTGTGACTCCTTACTATATGTTACCTGTGCCTCCTTACTAGATGTTACTTCTGTCTCCTTACTAGATGTTACCTGTGACTCCTTACTAGATGTTACCTGTGCCTCCTTACTAGATGTTACTTCTGTCTCCTTACTAGATGTTACCTGTGACTCCTTACTAGATGTTACTTCTGTCTCCTTACTAGACGTTACCTGTGCCTCCTTACTAGATGTTACCTCTGTCTCCTTACTAGATGTTATGTGTGTCTCCTTACTAGATGTTACCTGTGACTCCTTACTAGATGTTACCTCTGGCTCCTTACTAGATGTTACCTCTGCCTCCTCTATATATGTTACCTGTGACTCCTTACTATATGTTACCTGTGCCTCCTTACTAGATGTTACTTCTGTCTCCTTACTAGATGTTACCTGTGACTCCTTACTAGATGTTACTTCTGTCTCCTAACTAGATGTTACCTGTGACTCCTTACTAGATGTTACCTGTGACTCCTTACTAGATGTTACTTCTGTCTCCTTACTAGACGTTACCTGTGCCTACTTACTAGATGTTACCTCTGTCTCCTTACTAGATGTTACGTGTATCTCCTTACTAGATGTTACCTGTGACTCCTTACTAGATGTTACTTCTGTCTCCTTACTAGATGTTACCTCTGGCTCCTTACTAGATGTTACCTCTGGCTCCTTACTAGATGTTACCTGTGACTCCTTACTAGATGTTACTTCTGTCTCCTTACTAGATGTTACCTCTGTCTCCTTAATTTGTAAGTCGCTCTGGATAAGAGCGTCTGCTAAATGACTTAAATGTAAATGTAAATGTACTAGATGTTACCTCTGACTCCTTACTAGATGTTACCTGTGACTCCATACTAGATGTTACTTCTGTCTCCTTACTAGACGTTACCTGTGCCTCCTTACTAGATGTTACTTCTGTCTCCTTACTAGATGTTACCTCTGGCTCCTTACTAGATGTTACCTCTGGCTCCTTACTAGATGTTACCTCTGGCTCCTTACTAGATGTTACGTGTGTCTCCTTACTAGACGTTACCTGTTCCTCCTTACTAGATGTTACTTCTGTCTCCTTACTAGATGTTACCTGTGACTCCTTACTAGATGTTACTTCTGTCTCCTTACTAGATGTTACCTCTTTCTCCTTACTAGATGTTACTTCTGTCTCCTTACTAGATGTTACCTGTGACTCCTTACTAGATGTTACCTCTGGCTCCTTACTAGATGTTACCTCTGTCTCCTTACTAGATGTTACCCCTGGCTCCTTACTAGATGTTGCCTCTGTCTCCTTACTCGATGTTACCTGTGTCTCCTTACTCGATGTTACCTCTTTCGCCTTACTAGATGTTACGTGTGTCTCCTTACTAGATGTTACCTCTGGCTCCTTACGAGATGTTACCTCTGGCTCCTTACTAGATGTTACCTCTGGCTCCTTACTAGATGTTACCTCTGGCTCCTTACTAGATGTTACCTCTGTCTCCTTACTAGATGTTACTTGTGTCTCCTTACTAGATGTTACCTCTGGCTCCTTACTAGATGTTACCTCTGGCTCCCTACTAGATGTTACCTCTGGCTCCCTACTAGATGTTACCTCTGTCTCCTTACTAGATGTTACTTGTGTCTCCTTACTAGATGTTACCTCTGGCTCCTTACTAGATGTTACCTCTGGCTCCCTACTAGATGTTACCTCTGTCTCCTTACTAGATGTTACCTCTGTCTCCTTACTAGATGTTACCTCTGGCTCCTTACTAGATGTTACCTCTGGCTCCTTACTAGATGTTACCTCTGGCTCCTACTAGATGTTACCTCTGTCTCCTTACTAGATGTTACCTCTGGCTCCTTACTAGATGTTACCTCTGGCTCCTTACTAGATGTTACCTCTGTCTCCTTACTAGATGTTACCTCTGTCTCCTTACTAGATGTTACCTCTGTCTCCTTACTAGATGTTACCTCTGTCTCCTTACTAGATGTTACCTCTGGCTCCTTACTAGATGTTACCTCTGTCTCCTTACTAGATGTTACCTGTGTCTCCTTACTAGATGTTACTTCTGTCTCCTTACTAGATGTTACTCTGTGTCTCCTTACTAGATGTTACCTCTGGCTCCTTACTAGATGTTACCTCTGGCTCCTTACTAGATGTTACCTCTGGCTCCTTACTAGATGTTACCTCTGTCTCCTTACTAGATGTTACCTCTGTCTCCTTACTAGATGTTACCTCTGGCTCCCTACTAGATGTTACCTCTGGCTCCTTACTAGATGTTACCTCTGTCTCCTTACTAGATGTTACCTCTGTCTCCTTACTAGATGTTACCTCTGGCTCCTTACTAGATGTTACCTCTGGCTCCCTACTAGATGTTACCTCTGTCTCCTTACTAGATGTTACCTCTGTCTCCTTACTAGATGTTACCTCTGGCTCCTTACTAGATGTTACCTCTGGCTCCTTACTAGATGTTACCTCTGGCTCCCTACTAGATGTTACCTCTGTCTCCTTACTAGATGTTACTTCTGTCTCCTTACTAGATGTTACTACTAGATGTTACCTCTGTCTCCTTACTAGATGTTACCTCTGTCTCCTTACTAGATGTTACCTCTGGCTCCTTACTAGATGTTACCTCTGGCTCCTTACTAGATGTTACCTCTGGCTCCCTACTAGATGTTACCTCTGGCTCCTTACTAGATGTTACTGGCTCCTTACTAGATGTTACCTCTGTCTCCTTACTAGATGTTACCTCTGTCTCCTTACTAGATGTTACTTGGTCTCCTTACTAGATGTTACCTCTGGCTCCTTACTAGATGTTACCTCTGGCTCCTACTAGATGTTACCTCTGTCTCCCTACTAGATGTTACCTCTGTCTCCTTACTAGATGTTACCTCTGGTCTCCTTACTAGATGTTACCTCTGGCTCCTTACTAGATGTTACCTCTGGCTCCCTACTAGATGTTACCTCTGTCTCCTTACTAGATGTTACCTCTGGCTCCTTACTAGATGTTACCTCTGGCTCCTTACTAGATGTTACCTCTGGCTCCTTACTAGATGTTACCTAGATGTTCTGGCTCCTTACTAGATGTTACCTCTGGCTCCTTACTAGATGTTACCTCTGGCTCCCTACTAGATGTTACCTCTGTCTCCTTACTAGATGTTACCTCTGTCTCCTTACTAGATGTTACTTGTGTCTCCTTACTAGATGTTACCTCTGGCTCCTTACTAGATGTTACCTCTGGCTCCCTACTAGATGTTACCTCTGTCTCCTTACTAGATGTTACTTGTGTCTCCTTACTAGATGTTACTTGTGTCTCCTTACTAGATGTTACCTCTGGCTCCTTACTAGATGTTACTTGTGTCTCCTTACTAGATGTTACCTCTGGCTCCTTACTAGATGTTACCTCTGGCTCCCTACTAGATGTTACCTCTGTCTCCTTACTAGATGTTACTTGTGTCTCCTTACTAGATGTTACCTCTGGCTCCTTACTAGATGTTACCTCTGGCTCCTTACTAGATGTTACCTCTGTCTCCTTACTAGATGTTACTTGTGTCTCCTTACTAGATGTTACCTCTGGCTCCTTACTAGATGTTACCTCTGGCTCCCTACTAGATGTTACCTCTGGCTCCCTACTAGATGTTACCTCTGTCTCCTTACTAGATGTTACTTGTGTCTCCTTACTAGATGTTACCTCTGGCTCCTTACTAGATGTTACCTCTGGCTCCCTACTAGATGTTACCTCTGTCTCCTTACTAGATGTTACCTCTGTCTCCTTACTAGATGTTACCTCTGGCTCCTTACTAGATGTTACCTCTGGCTCCTTACTAGATGTTACCTCTGGCTCCCTACTAGATGTTACCTCTGTCTCCTTACTAGATGTTACCTCTGGCTCCTTACTGGATGTTACCTCTGGCTCCCTACTAGATGTTACCTCTGTCTCCTTACTAGATGTTACCTCTGTCTCCTTACTAGATGTTACTTGTGTCTCCTTACTAGATGTTACCTCTGGCTCCTTACTAGATGTTACCTCTGGCTCCCTACTAGATGTTACCTCTGTCTCCTTACTAGATGTTACTTGTGTCTCCTTACTAGATGTTACTTGTGTCTCCTTACTAGATGTTACCTCTGGCTCCTTACTAGATGTTACTTGTGTCTCCTTACTAGATGTTACCTCTGGCTCCTTACTAGATGTTACCTCTGGCTCCCTACTAGATGTTACCTCTGGCTCCCTACTAGATGTTACCTCTGTCTCCTTACTAGATGTTACTTGTGTCTCCTTACTAGATGTTACCTCTGGCTCCTTACTAGATGTTACCTCTGGCTCCCTACTAGATGTTACCTCTGTCTCCTTACTAGATGTTACCTCTGTCTCCTTACTAGATGTTACCTCTGGCTCCTTACTAGATGTTACCTCTGGCTCCTTACTAGATGTTACCTCTGGCTCCCTACTAGATGTTACCTCTGTCTCCTTACTAGATGTTACCTCTGGCTCCTTACTAGATGTTACCTCTGGCTCCCTACTAGATGTTACCTCTGTCTCCTTACTAGATGTTACCTCTGTCTCCTTACTAGATGTTACTTGTGTCTCCTTACTAGATGTTACCTCTGGCTCCTTACTAGATGTTACCTCTGGCTCCCTACTAGATGTTACCTCTGTCTCCTTACTAGATGTTACTTGTGTCTCCTTACTAGATGTTACTTGTGTCTCCTTACTAGATGTTACCTCTGGCTCCTTACTAGATGTTACTTGTGTCTCCTTACTAGATGTTACCTCTGGCTCCTTACTAGATGTTACCTCTGGCTCCCTACTAGATGTTACCTCTGTCTCCTTACTAGATGTTACTTGTGTCTCCTTACTAGATGTTACCTCTGTCTTCTTTCTGCAGTAACAGAGCACTGGAGTGTCAAATATGGGGATATAGTCACTCAGTTGGGCAGGTATGACAGCGCTGCTTGCCTGCTTGGTATTTGTGCAAGCTGGTATGGACATGTGTAAAGTCATGCTCTGTGCCAGACTGAGGATAAAACATGGAATGGTTACGGAGAGGCTTGCTGGAAAGTATTGTTACATAGTCATTGTATCATGTCTGTTTGCTCTGTCTTCATCCTCTGTAGGAAATGCTGGGTGTACTGTAAGAACAAGATGTGTGTGTGTGTGTGTGTGTGTGTGTGTGTGTGTGTGTGTGTGTGTGTGTGTGTGTGTGTGTGTGTGTGTGTGTGTGTGTGTGTGTGTGTGTGTGTGTGTGTGTGTGTGTGTGTGTGTGTGTGTGTGTGTGTGTGGCGGATGTATATATGATCTAGAGTGTGTGGGGGTTGCATGGCCCACTGGGCTCAGAAAATGAAAAGTCAGAGGTTCTATGATCAAATGTGTGTGTGCGTTCGTGTGTGTGTGCGCTAGATGGGATGGTGGGTTGACAAACACAGGCATACATTGCTATTCCTCTCCATAACCTACAGAGAGAGACATATATCTATAAAGAGAGAGAGAGAGTGAAATAGTTGAGGGGTATAGTCCTTAGCCTCCCCAGTACAGCATGAGAGGGTATAGTGTTGTGAGTGTGGTCTGTTTGAGGTCTTGCCCCCTGCTAATGCATGTGAGTGTACCAGATCACTCTCTCTCTGACAAAGCAGCCCAGTACCACCCAGGGGCCAGGGTCAGAGGTCACCATACATAAACACAACAAGGGAAATAGACTAACTGGCCTCTCATCTCCTCTGATCCGATGGACTGGACACTGGCTGGACTGGACACTGGCTGGACTGGACACTGGACTGGACACTGGCTGGACTGGACTGGACACTGGGCTGGACTGGACTGGACACTGGGCTGGACTGGACACTGGGCTGGACTGGACACTGGCTGGACTGGACTGGACACTGGGCTGGACTGGACACTGGACTGGACACTGGCTGGGCTGGACTCTGGCTTGACTGGACACTGGACTGGACACTGGCTGGACTGGACTCTGGCTGGACTGGACTCTGGCTGGACTGGACTGGACACTGGGCTGGACTGGACTGGACTGGACTGGACACTGGCTGGACTGGACACTGGCTGGACTGGACTGGACACTGGCTGGACTGGACACTGGCTGGGCTGGACTGGCTGGGCTGGACTCTGGCTGGGCTGGACTCTGGCTGGGCTGGACTCTGGCTGGACTCTCTGGCTGGACTGGACTCTGGCTGGACTGGACTCTGGCTGGACTGGACACTGGCTGGACTCTGGCTGGACTGGACTCTGGCTGGACTGGACTCTGGCTGGACTCTGGCTGGACTGGACACTGGACTGGACTCTGGCTGGACTCTGGCTGGACTGGACTCTGGCTGGACTGGACTCTGGCTGGACTCTGGCTGGACTGGACTCTGGCTGGACTGGACTCTGGCTGGACACTGGACTCTGGCTGGACTGGACTCTGGCTGGACTGGACACTGGACTGGACTCTGGCTGGACTGGACACTGGACTGGACTCTGGCTGGACTGGACTCTGGCTGGACTGGACACTGGACTGGACTCTGGCTGGACTGGACACTGGACTGGCTGGCTGGAGCCGCTGGGACTAACACTATTACGAGTTCTAACAGTCAACCACTCTGGCTCTGTCTCATATCCCATCATACTCCCCCTAGCTGCTACCCCTCTTTTCACTTACTGTCAGCAGCACTGTGACAAGATTACTTATGGTGTCATATAGACAGACTGGCCCCTACCCTCCATTTGTGTATTGAATGTCTCACTGTGATCCACTTCCTTATTTATGGGATATTCTACAGCTTGTGTCACAGTTTGTGTTCATGTTAGATAGAACCATACTGGTCCCAGAGAAATAGACAGCATCTGCCATGGTGGAATGGATTCAGTCCAGGCATGTCCTGCATAGTTGGGGTGCAACATGCTAGATGGAGTATTATGTATTGCAACATGCTAGATAGAGTATTATGTATTGCAACATGCTAGATAGAGCATTATGTATTGCAACATGCTAGATAGAGCATTATGTATTGCAACATGCTAGATGGAGTATTATGTATTGCAACATGCTAGATAGAGTATTATGTATTGCAACATGCTAGATAGAGCATTATGTATTGCAACATGCTAGATAGAGCATTATGTATTGCAACATGCTAGATAGAGCATTATGTATTGCAACATGCCAGATAGAGCATTATGTATTGCAACATGCTAGATGGAGTATTATGTATTGCAACATGCTAGATAGAGCATTATGTATTGCAACATGCTAGATAGAGCATTATGTATTGCAACATGCCAGATAGAGCATTATGTATTGCAACATGCTAGATAGAGCATTATGTATTGCAACATGCTAGATAGAGCATTATGTATTGCAACATGCCAGATAGAGCATTATGTATTGCAACATGCCAGATAGAGCATTATGTATTGCAACATGCTAGATAGAGCATTATGTATTGCAACATGCCAGATAGAGCATTATGTATTGCAACATGCCAGATAGAGCATTATGTATTGCAACATGCTCGATAGAGCATTATGTATTGCAACATGCTAGATAGAGCATTATGTATTGCAACATGCCAGATAGAGCATTATGTATTGCAACATGCTAGATAGAGCATTATGTATTGCAACATGCCAGATAGAGCATTATGTATTGCAACATGCTCGATAGAGCATTATGTATTGCAACATGCCAGATAGAGCATTATGTATTGCAACATGCTCGATAGAGCATTATGTATTGGCGCCGAAATGGAAGCATGTTGTGAAATTCGATTTGATCCATCCAAAATTGCTATATGGCATTTGACAGTTGACCATGACTAATGTGATGTCCTCTCTCTCTCTCTCTCTCTCTCTCTCTCTCTCTCTCTCTCTCTCTATCCCTCTGCCTCTACCTCTGTCCCTGCCTCTACCTCTGTCCCTGCCTCTGCCTCTACCTCTGTCCCTGCCTCTACCTCTGTCCCTGCCTCTACCTCTGTCCCTGCCTCTACCTCTGTCCCTGCCTCTACTTCTGTCCCTGCCTCTACTTCTGTCCCTGCCTCTACCTCTGTCTCTACCTCTGTCTCTCCCTCCGTCTCTCCCCTGCCTCTACCTCTGCCTCTATGTTGCATCACAAATGGCACCCTGTTCCCTATGTAGTGCACTACTTCTGACCAGGGCCCATAGGGGACGCAGGCTATATCTCTGCCTGAGCCTCCGCTGAGCCCTGGGCTCCAATTAATCCCGTGGTGCCTCAGGGTGGTTGGTATGGTGACCGGGTGTAGCAGACAGGGTTGGTATGATGACCAGCAGACAGACAGGGTCTAGCTCTAGAGAGAGCTGTGAATCCCAGGTGAAAGGTGGGATAGACTTTCTGATTCGCTCCAGCACACAGAAATACAGCCCTCCCCACCACCACCTGGCATCTCTCTCTCTCTCTCTCTCTCTCTCTCTCTCTCTCTCTCTCTCTCTCTCTCTCTCTCTCTCTCTCTCTCTCTCTCTCTCTCTCTCTCTCTCTCTCTCTCTCTCTCTCTCTCTCTCTCTCTCTCTCTCTCTCTCTCTCTCTCTCTCTTCCCTAGGTTTGTGTGACAGAGAGGATTCTGTGATGTTTTTATGACCAGTAAGCTTGTAAGGCCCCAGCCTTCATTCTGTTGTCCTCTTTCACTTTTAAACTAGAGTTTTCTGATGACCTACTCCTCCTCCTCACTTTCTTTATAGTCTACACGTTATTTCTTTATTTTTTGGCTATTTTTACAAGACGGACAGGAGGGCAGTGTAAATGAATCATGAGGCTCAATAGCTGGCTCAGTCATAGGGGGATCGATGGGTTCGGTCTGTTTTGTAGGACGGTGATAGCACTGAGGTGACAGGGCTGGAAGAGGGAATGACAGGCATGCCCAGGTGATCTGCAGTATGAGGTCAGTCTGGCATGAGGCGTGACGGGCAGGGCAGCCTGTCCTTGGACCATCTCTGGTTCTCTGGACGGATGGACAAGCGCTCCCCTCATCAACACCTCTGCCAGACTCCAGAGTCCCAGACCATTCAGAGTCATCCCATACACCGGCTCCTCTCCAGTCAGAGTCATCCCATACACCGGCTCCTCTCCAGTCAGAGTCATCCCATACACAGGCTCCTCTCCAGTCAGAGTCATCCCATACACCGGCTCCTCTCCAGTCAGAGTCATCCCATACACCGGCTCCTCTCCAGTCAGAGTCATCCCATACACCGGCTCCTCTCCAGTCAGAGTCATCCCATACACAGGCTCCTCTCCAGTCAGAGTCATCCCATACACAGGCTCCTCTCCAGTCAGAGTCATCCCATACACCGGCTCCTCTCCAGTCAGAGTCATCCCATACACCGGCTCCTCTCCAGTCAGAGTCATCCCATACACAGGCTCCTCTCCAGTCAGAGTCATCCCATACACCGGCTCCTCTCCAGTCAGAGTCATCCCATACACCGGCTCCTCTCCAGTCAGAGTCATCCCATACACAGGCTCCTCTCCAGTCAGAGTCATCCCATACACAGGCTCCTCTCCAGTCAACGTCATCCCATACACCGGCTCCTCTCCAGTCAGAGGTCCTCTCCTGCTCTGCTTTTATATTTAATCTCCACCTATATTCTTCATACAGGGAGAAAGGATTTCACAACGAGTAGCTTTTAGCATGGCTGTTGGTTGCTTAAGGAGCTAGTCCTACAGAGCAAAGTTCTAGTTTTACTGAAGACCGTATGAAACTGTTGAATCAGAATACAAGGACCGATGCAGTCTGTCTAAGCCAGTGGATTATGTAGTGGAATAATGTGATCTTGTCAGCCAGGCAGTGAGCAGCTATCCTATCTGTTGAGCTGGGCTGGGATGATGATTGTCAGTGAAACTGAAGTTAACTGCTCTGCTTCCTCACATTGCCTCCTTCATCAATCTGCCATGTTTCCTGCTACAGTTATTGCCTTAACTGTGAGAGGAGAGTGGTTTGATCCGCAGGTTGATAGGCTGCTTGCCTTTTCCCTCTCCCTTGTTTCTCGTTCTCTCTCTCCATCTCTCATCTTTCTTTAAGCATGATTATGGAAAGATGGAAAGAAAGATTAAACATGCCAGATAAAAGACTCTGTTTTGGCCCTGATACTCAGCTGAGAGTATCCGTAACTTAGAAGTGACTTCTAAGTTAAGATGACAGACGATGGCTCCGACGGATGGCGCCTCGCCTCGGGCCGAGTCGCACACGAGGCGCATGTGGCAGGGGCTCCTAACGATCACGGATTACAAAAAGAAAGCCATCCACGTCGCGGACACCAACGCCGCCCTACCGGACAAGCTAAACACCTTTTTCTCACGCTTTCGAGCACAACGACGACTCGGAGCTGTCGAGGAGAGCCCCCTGAAGACAACGAGGTCTGTGTACTTACGTTCTCCGCGGAGGACTAATGTAAGTCATTCAAACGCTGTTAAGCCTCGCAAGGCGGCCCAGACGGCGTCCCTAGTCGCGCCCTGAGAACATGTGCAGACCAGCTGGCTGTTGTGTTTTCTCTCATTCTAGGGCAGGCCATTATCAAATCAAATTTTATTTGTCACATTCGCCGAACTCAACAGGTGTAGACCGTACAGTGAAATGCATACTTACAAGCCCTTAACCAACAATGCAGTTTTAAGAAAAGCACCCAAAAAGTAAGATATAAGAATAACATATAATTAAAGAACAGCAGTAAATAACAATAGCGGGGCTTTATACAGGGGGTACTGGTACCGAGTCAGTGTGTCAATGTGCGGGATGCACCGGTTTCGAGGTAATTGAGGTAATTATGTAAATATAGGTAGAGTTATTAAAGTGGCTATGCTTAGATAATAACAGAGAGTAGCAGCAGCGTGGGGGGGTTCTTACTCACGTCGGCTGCTGAGAGCGTGATCACACAGCCGAGAGTTGATGCTCTCATGCATGTTTCAGTGTTGCTTGCCTCGAAGCGAGCATAGAAGCATTATTTAGCTCGTCTGGTTGGCTCGTGTCACTGGGCAGCTCTCGGCTGTGCTTCACTTTGTAGTCTGTAATAGTTTGCAAGCCCTGCAACATCTGACAAGCGTCAGACCCGGTGTAGTAGGATTCAATCATAGTCTTGTATTGACGCTTTGCCTGTTTGATGGTTCGTCGCAGGGCATAGCGGGATTTCTTGTAAGCTTCCAGGTTAGAGTCCCGCACTTTGAAAGCGGCAGCTCTACCCTTTAGCGCAGTGTGAATGTTGCCTGTAATCCATGGCTTCTGATTGGGGTATGTACGTACGCTTTGTATGTGTCTCTGTGTGTGGAGTAAAGGTGGAGTCCAGGGAGAGCTTTGTATGTGTCTCTGTGTGTGGAGTAAAGGTGGAGTTCAGGGAGAGCTTTGTATGTGTCTCTGTGTTAAGTAAAGGTGGAGTTCAGGGAGAGCTTTGTATGTGTCTCTGTGTGGGGAGTAAAGGTGGAGTTCAGGGAGAGCTTTGTATGTGTCTCTGTGTTAAGTAAAGGTAGAGTTCAGGGAGAGCTCTGTATGTGTCTCTGTGTGTTAAGTAAAGGTGGAGTTCAGGGAGAGCTCTGTATGTGTCTCTGTGTGTTAAGTAAAGGTGGTCTAGAATGTTTTTCCCTCTGGGTGCACATGCTGATAGAAATGAGGTAAAACTGATTTAAGTTTCCCTACATTAAAGTTCCCGGCCACAAGAAGCGCCTTCTCTAGATGATCGTTTTCCTGTTCGTTTTCCTGTTTGCTTATGGCGAAATACAGCTCATTGAGTGTGGTTTTAGTGCCAGCCTCGGTCTGTGGTGGTATGTAGACAAAAAATACAGATGAAAACTCTCTAGGTAGATAGTGTGGTCTACAGCTTATCATGAGATACTCTACCTCAGGCGAGCAAAACCCTGAGACTTCCTTAGATATTGTGCACCAGCTATTGTTTAAAATATGCATAGGCCTCCGCCCCGTGTCTTACCTGAGGCTGCTGTTCTGTCCTGCCGATGGAGTGTAAACCCGCCAGCTGTATGTTCTGAATGTCGGTGAAACATAAGATATTACAGTTTGTAATGTTGGTAGGATACACATGCTTTCAGTTCGTCCCCATTTATTTTCCAGCGAATGAACGTTAGCTAGCAGAACGGAAGGCAAAGGCATCCTGATCTCTTTCCGCGAAACCTGCGTTTCCTTTTCCAGCGAATCACAGGGATCTGGTCCTGGTTAGGTGTCCGTAGTATATCCCTCATGTCAGACACATCCCAGTTCTGATGTCCAGAAGCTCTTTTCTGTCAGAGACAGTACATTTACATTTACATTTAAGTCATTTAGCAGACGCTCTTATCCAGAGCGACTTACAAATTGGTGCATTCACCTTATGACATCCAGTGGAACAGCCACTTTACAATAGTGCATCTAAATCTTTAGGGGGGGGGGGTGAGAAGGATTACTTATCCTATCCTAGGTATTCCTTAAAGAGGTGGGGTTTCAGGTGTCTCCGGAAGGTGGTGATTGACTCCGCTGTCCTGGCGTCGTGAGGGAGTTTGTTCCACCATTGGGGGCCAGAGCAGCGAACAGTTTTGACTGGGCTGAGCGGGAACTGTACTTCCTCAGTGGTAGGGAGGCGAGCAGGCCAGAGGTGGATGAACGCAGTGCCCTTGTTTGGGTGTAGGGCCTGATCAGAGCCTGGAGGTACTGAGGTGCCGTTCCCCTCACAGCTCCGTAGGCAAGCACCATGGTCTTGTAGCGGATGCGAGCTTCAACTGGAAGCCAGTGGAGAGAGCGGAGGAGCGGGGTGACGTGAGAGAACTTGGGAAGGTTGAACACCAGACGGGCTGCGGCGTTCTGGATGAGTTGTAGGGGTTTAATGGCACAGGCAGGGAGCCCAGCCAACAGCGAGTTGCAGTAATCCAGACGGGAGATGACAAGTGCCTGGATTAGGACCTGCGCCGCTTCCTGTGTGAGGCAGGGTCGTACTCTGCGGATGTTGTAGAGCATGAACCTACAGGAACGGGCCACCGCCTTGATGTTAGTTGAGAACGACAGGGTGTTGTCCAGGATCACGCCAAGGTTCTTAGCGCTCTGGGAGGAGGACACAATGGAGTTGTCAACCGTGATGGCGAGATCATGGAACGGCCAGTCCTTCCCCGGGAGGAAGAGCAGCTCCGTCTTGCCGAGGTTCAGCTTGAGGTGGTGATCCGTCATCCACACTGATATGTCTGCCAGACATGCAGAGATGCGATTCGCCACCTGGTCAGTAGCAGCTACATTATGTACAAAACAATTTACGAACAAAGCAAAAAACAAGAGCCAGTAAGACGGCAACCCTACCTCCTGCACCAACTTTGATCCCCACCTGCTTCAAGATGTACACTATCATCCCCGTTCCGAAGAAAAGGAAAGTAACTGAACTGAATGACTCCTGACCCATAGCACTCACTTGCGTCACCATGAAGTGCTTCGAGAGGCTAATCAAAGACTGCATCACCTCCTCCCACCCCGACACACTCAACCCTCTCCAATTCGCCTCCTGCCCTGACGGATCCACTGACGACGCAATCGCCATTTCACTGCACACTGCCCTCGCCCATCGGGACAAAAAGGAATGCATATGTGAGGATGCTGTTCATCGACTACAGCTCGGCATTCAATACCATAGTGCCCTCTAAGCTCACCACAGAGCTCACAGCCCTGGGTCTGAACTCGTCATACGACTGGGTCCTGGACTGTAGACGGGCCTCCCCAGGTGCTGAAGGTAGGCAGCATTACCTCACTCGACACTCATTCTCAACACGGGGGCCATAACAAGCACGTGTCCTCAGTTCCCTGCTCTACTCTCTGTATACCCATTACTGCGTTACTGCGTGGCCTCACACTGTTAACTCTATCATCTAGTTGGCTGATGACACTCCAGGAATAAGCCTGAATATCAACAACAACTAGACGGCCTACAGGGAGGCAGGTGCTCTGACGGCATGGTGCCAGGTAAACAACCTCTCCCTCAACGACAGCAAAACAATGGAGCTGATTGTGAACTTTGGGAGGAACAATATTGGGCACACTCACTTTCTCATCAATGGGGCCACCGTGGAAAAAAACGTCAAGCTCCTTGGCGTGCACATCTACTAGCAGCTGAAATGGTTCAGAAATCCAGCCTGTTCCAGAGGCCCTCACAGTGTTCTGCATCACAGCCTGGTACGGCAACTCTACCGCCGCTGACCACAATGCTCTACAGAGGGTGGTTCGCTCAGCCGAACGCAGCATTGGGGGCTCACTGCCTGTCCTCCAGGACACCTACAACACCAGGGTTCGCAGGAAAACCAAGAAGATCATCAGGGATCCCTAAAATGAGACGTTATGATATTCGCTGCAGCCTGATTGGAGGAGACAAAGGCATCCTCTCTACAGTATGCCATAATAAGGCTGTGCTGTGTTGCTGCAGAAGAACCCTCACACTGCTCTTAAACGCGAGTAAAACCAAATGCATGCTTTTCAACCGATCGCTGTCTGCACCCGCATGCCCGACTAGCATCACCACCCTGGATGGTTCCAACCTTGAATATGTGGACATCTATAAGTACCTAGGTGTCTGGCTAGACTGAAAACTCTCCTTCCAGACTCACATCAAACATCTCCAATCAAAAATCAAATCCAGAGTCGGCTTTCTATTCCGCAACAAAGCCTCCTTCACTCACGCTGCCAAGCTTACCCTAGTAAAACTGACTATCCTACCGATCCTCGACTTCGGCGATGTCATCTACAAAATGGCTTCCAACACTCTACTCAGCAAACTGGATGCAGTCTATCACAGTGCCATCCGTTTTGTCACTAAAGCACCTTATACCACCCACCACTGCGACTTGTATGCTCTAGTCGGCTGGCCCTCACTACATATTCGTCGCCAGACCCACTGGCTCCAGGTCATCTACAAGTCCATGCTAGGTAAAGCTCCGCCTTATCTCAGTTCACTGGTCACGATGGCAACACCCATCCGTAGCACGCGCTCCAGCAGGTGTATCTCACTGATCATCCCTAAAGCCAACACCTCATTTGGCCGCCTTTCGTTCCAGTACTCTGCTGCCTGTGACTGGAACTAATTGCAAAAATCGCTGAAGTTGGAGACTTTTATCTCCCTCACCAACTTCAAACATCAGCTATCCGAGCAGCTAACCGATCGCTGCAGCTGTACATAGTCTATAGGTAAATAGCTCACCCTTTTTCACCTACCTCATTCCCATACTGTTTTTATACTGTTTTTATTTATTTACTTTTCTGCTCTTTTGCACACCAATATCTCTACCTGTACATGCCCATCTGATCATTTATCACTCCAGTGTTAATCTGCAAAATTGTATTATTCGCCTACCTCCTCATGCCTTTTGCACACATTGTATATAGACTGCCCATTTTTTTCTACTGTGTTATTGACTTGCTAATTGTTTACTCCATGTGTAACTCTGTGTTGTCTGTTCACACTGCTATGCTTTATCTTGGCCAGGTCGCAGTTGCAAATGAGAACTTGTTCTCAACTAGCCTACCTGGTTAAATAAAGGTGAAATAAAAAATAAAAATAAAAAAACACAGCGTGAGTTGAGCCATTCAGTGGGAGTCACACTGACCTCGGTCTCCTCATTTACACTGGATCCATGTACCACAGTTAGAGAAGAGTAGCAGCTGGATAAAGGAAAGTATAAATCAGAAGCATAATGCTATGCATATTTTTATTTATTTTTTATTTTACCTTTATTTTACTAGGCAAGTCAGTTAAGAACAAATTATTATTTTCAATGACGGCCTAGGAACAGTGGGTTAACTGCCTTGTTCAGGGGCAGGACGACAGATTTTTACCTTGTCAGCTCGAGATTTCGATCTTGCAACCTTTCTGTTACTAGTCCAACGCTCTAACCACTAGGCTACCTGCAGCCTCTACACTCTAACCACTAGGCTACCTCCAGCCTCTACACTCTAACCACTAGGCTACCTGCAGCCACTACAAACTAACCACTAGGCTACCTGCAGCCTCTACACTCTAACCACTAGGCTACCTGCCGCCTCTACACTCTAACCACTAGGCTACCTGCCGCCTCTACACTCTAACCACTAGGCTACCTGCCGCCTCTACACTCTAACCACTAGGCTACCACTAGGCTACCTGCCACCTCTACACTCTAACCACTAGGCTACCACTAGGCTACCTGCCGCCTCTACACTCTAACCACTAGGCTACCTGCCGCCTCTACACTCTAACCACTAGGCTACCACTAGGCTACCTGCCACCTCTACACTCTAACCACTAGGCTACCACTAGGCTACCTGCCGCCTCTACACTCTAACCACTAGGCTACCTGCCGCCTCTACACTCTAACCACTAGGCTACCACTAGGCTACCTGCCACCTCTACACTCTAACCACTAGGCTACCACTAGGCTACCTGCCGCCTCTACACTCTAACCACTAGGCTACCTGCCGCCTCTACACTCTAACCACTAGGCTACCTGCCGCCTCTACACTCTAACCACTAGGCTACCTGCCGCCTCTACACTCTAACCACTAGGCTACCACTAGGCTACCTGCCACCTCTACACTCTAACCACTAGGCTACCTGCCGCCTCTACACTCTAACCACTAGGCTACCACTAGGCTACCTGCCGCCTCTACACTCTAACCACTAGGCTACCACAAGGCTACCTGCCGCCTCTACACTCTAACCACTAGGCTACCACAAGGCTACCTGCCGCCTCTACACTCTAACCACTAGGCTACCACAAGGCTACCTGCCGCCTCTACACTCTAACCACTAGGCTACCACAAGGCTACCTGCCGCCTCTACACTCTAACCACTAGGCTACCACTAGGCTACCTGCCGCCTCTACACTCTAACCACTAGGCTACCACTAGGCTACCTGCCGCCTCTACACTCTAACCACTAGGCTACCACTAGGCTACCTGCCGCCTCTACACTCTAACCACTAGGCTACCACTAGGCTACCTGCAGCCCTCTCCTGCACACAGAAGAAACGTGAGAAGACCACATGACCTGACGTTGAAGTTATAATTAATGCATGCGACACAACACACACACGCTGCACACACATTTCCAGAAACATGAACTGACATATGATGACAACAGAGCCAGTGAAGCCATAACCATGACAACTCATCCATTTGTCTATTCATACTGCATATCAGCCTCTGTACATTGTGCAGGGCAACCTATATGCCGTATGTACACAATGCACAGCTCATGGTGCTCCATGGATGTTTGTAAATGACGTGGTAACCCTGTCCTCCAGTGTAGGGACTGGAGGCTCAGAGAGAGCGCTTAGTCTGGCCAGCGTGCCATTCATACGTACAGTACGCCAGCAGCCTGCCTTCCTGAACAGGCTGAAACGTGCATGAAACGAGCTTAGCCACTATCAGCCTAGCATCACCCCCAGTCATCAGCCCTCTCTCTCACTCTGCAGGGCTGCTGGGGGTGAGATAAGGGAATTGACACCCTGCCCCCCCCATTCGCTTCTTATCCACTGTTGTAGGTCTTTTAGGGACAGGAGGCACAGACGTGGAGCTACACAGAGTGTAATTTATATTCTTTTTAAATTGGCTGTGATTTTTCCATTGAGATAAGTGTTCTGGGACCATCTGTTTTGTGGCTGGAAGGCAGAGGCCTGAGTTGTGTGGCAGGCAGCAGAGATAGAAGGAGGGGGAGAGAGTGGAGGAGAGAGAGAGGGAAAGACAGAGAGGGATAGAGGGAGGGGGAGGGGAGAGGGGGAGAGGGAGAGGAGGAGGGAGTGAGAGAGAGAGAGAGAGAGAGAGAGAGAGAGAGAGAGGAGTGAGAAACAGAGAGAGAAGGGGTGAGAGAGAGTGAGAGAAAAAGAGAGAGAGAGCAAGGGAGTCACAAACTATTTTTTTACCTGTCTCCCAAACAGTACTCACGGGTCCACCCATCACCCTCTGTGATAGGCTGGTAGACCAGACTAGGTACACATTGTGTTATTATAAATGCCAACATAATCAGGACATGACACAGTGTTTGACAAACGTTCACTCATAAAACTTCTCTACCAGTTTGACCTGTACTGCCATGACCTTTCTACCTGATTAATTACCATGGGAATGTAATTACACGTTCACATCATCGTAATGCATAGATAGAGAACAGAATGGTAATGAAAGATAGACTGGGAGCTGCTTACGAGCGCTGCGCCGAGCGGTGTAGTGGGATGATGACCTAACTCCCTCTTCCTGGTTCCTCATTGACAGTCTGAGGGGTACGTACCCCGGGCCCGACCGGGATTCAGAGAGGCACGGCTCTGCGTCGGCGTGAGAACGTGAGCGGGGGAGAGAGCACTGGCGGCGGAGGGGGAGATTGGGGTGCGATGAATCTCAATCCGAGTGCTGTGCGTGGCAGATTTACATTTAAAGTAGTTTTAGAGCACGCCCCACTTCCTGATGTGTGCTCCACTCTGCCAGGCGCTGGAGGGGCAGACTTATCACAGAGTCATCAATTCACACGTGATGCACCCTGATAGACCCTGGCTACGCTACGCTACGCTACCACTGTACCAGGCAGCCTAACACCTCTGTATTCAGACAGACAGACAGACAGGGGAGAGATGAGGTGGCGTCTAATAGAGAATACCTCTTGAAGTGTAATTATATTACATGTAGAAGCCTGCCGTTTTGACAGCTCCGTGTGGGTCCACGGGACGCGAGATGTGTGTGGATCAACTTCCCTGCTGCCTAAATTAGTTTTGTGTTTCAAAGAAAGAATTAGCGCCCCTTGTGTGCACTGCTGGTAATACCGTATAATACCATAAGGAATGGTACAGGAACGGTATGAAAATCATAAAAAATCATAATGTGTGTATGTGTGTGTGCGTGTGTGCGTGTACTATATATGTATCCAGTAGTGGGCCTGTGTGTCTACATTAGTAAACTGTACGTGTGTGTTTTTGGTGACATGGTGTTGGTGTTGTAGGACTATGACAGCTGAGGGCTCTGATGGGTAATTAATAACACCAGGGGTTGACTCCCTGCTGTGCCTCCACTGTGCCTCTCTCCTGTGCCTCCACTGTGCCTCTCTCCTGTGCCTCCCTCCTGTGCCTCTCTCCTGTGCCTCCACTGTGCCTCCCTCCTGTGCCTCTCCCCTGTGCCTCTCTCCTGTGCCTCTCTTCTGTGCCTCTCTCCTGTGCCTCTCTTCTGTGCCTCTCTCCTGTGCCTCCACTGTGCCTCTCTCCTGTGCCTCTCTCCTGTGCCTCTCTCCTGTGCCTCCACTGTGCCTCTCTCCTGTGCCTCCTTCTGTGCCTCCTGTGCCTCCCTGTGCCTCCACTGTGCCTCTCTCCTGCCCCTCCTGTGCCTCCACTGTGCCTCTCCCCTGTGCCTCTCCTGTGCCTCCACTGTGCATCTCTCCTGTGCCTCCACTGTGCCTCTCTCCTGTGCCTCCACTGTGCCTCCCTCCTGTGCCTCCACTGTGCCTCTCTCCTGTGCCTCCACTGTGCCTCCCTCCTGTGCCTCCACTGTGCCTCTCTCCTGTGCCTCTACTGTGCCTCTCTCCTGTGCCTCCACTGTGCCTCTCTCCTGTGTCTCCACTGTGCCGACACTGTGCCTCTCTCCTTTGCCTCCACTGTGCCTCCACTGTGCCTCTCTCCTGTGCCTCCACTGTGCCTCCACTGTGCCCTCTCCTGTGCCTCCACTGTGCCTCCACTGTGCCTCCACTGTGCCTCTCTCCTGTGCCTCCACTGTGCCTCCACTGTGCCTCTCTCCTGTGCCTCCACTGTGCCTCCACTGTGCCTCCTTCCTGTGCCTCCACTGTGCCTCCACTGTGCCTCCCTCCTGTGCCTCCACTGTGCCTCTCTCCTGTGCCTCCTGTGCCTGCCCTTCCTGTTCCTCCACTGTGCCTCCCTCCTGTGCCTCCACTGTGCCTCCTTCCTGTGCCTCCCTCCTGTTTCTCTACTGTGCCTCCCTCCTGTGACTCCACTGTGCCTCCTTCCTGTGCCTCCACTGTGCCTCCCTCCTGTGCCTCTACTGTGCCTCCACTGTGCCTCCACTGTGCCTCCATGGCCCAACCAGCTCACCCCCCTGATCTTCAAAGACGCCTCATCTCTACCTCTCCCCTCGAGTTTGTAGAGAGAGAAAACCCAGAGTGTGGTATTAATCAAAGGCTGGGTGTCCTGGGAAATAGGGTGTTAGGAGGGTGTCCTGGGGAATAGGGTGTTAGGAGGGTGTCCTGGGGAATAAGGCCAGTGTTAGGGGGGTGTCCTGGAGAATAGGGCCAGTGTTAGGGGGGTGTCCTGGGGAATAGGGCCAGTGTTAGGGGGGTGTCCTGGGGAATAGGGTGTTAGGAGGGTGTCCTGGGGAATAAGGCCAGTGTTAGGGGGGTGTCCTGTGGAATAGGGCCAGTGTTAGGGGGGTGTCCTGGGGAATAGGGCCAGCGTTAGGGGGGTGTCCTGGGGAATAGGGCCAGTGTTACGGGGGTGTCCTGGGGAATAGGGCCACTGTTAGGGGGCGTCCTGGGGAATAGGGCCAGTGTTAGGGGGTGTCCTGGGGAATAGGGCCAGTGTTAGGGGATGTCCTGGGGAATAGGGCCAGTGTTATAGGGGTGTCCTGAGGAATAGGGCCAGTGTTAGGGGGTGTCCTGGGGAATAGTGTCAGTGTTACTGGGGGTGTCCTGGGGAATAGGGCCTTAGTTACGGGGGTGTCCTGGGGAATAGGGCCAGTGTTAGGGGGGAAGCAGCAGCTCTCCTATTACAGCTAGAACACCAAGGTAAATGTTTCATTCTCTACTACGCTACTGACACAAATGCATGGAGCGTGGGGGAGTTGTAACTGTAGGATCAGCCCCAACCGCAACTAGTTCCCTCTGCTGGCCAGATAGGAGAAGTCTGAGTCTCTCTCTCTCTCTCTCTTTCTCTGTCTCTGGCTGAGGGGACTTGGTTCCTGTGGATCTATGGCTGTGGAACTGAGCTCCTGAGCCTGTCTCTGAGCTACTGTCAGTCACTAACTCAGGGCCAGGCTCCTCTCCTCCAGGTTCATTGTGAATTCCCAGCAGCAGACACAGTCCCCCCCTACCTCCCTCATATCTCTCTCTCTCCCTCGCCCACTTTTTCTTAATGAACAAACCTGATTGAGTGAATGCCATTACCTCTGTAAATGAATGATTCCTCAAGGACTGGGCAGGCTGTACACCATCCACGGGGTAAAGCGTATTATTGGTCGCTACACGCCACGCCACCGAGAAGTGTGTGTGTGTGTATGTGCATGCGTGTGTCTGTGCGCATATGTCTCAGGGACTGTGCTGTGTTTCCATAATAATCAGGCACGTTTAGGCTTCTGAAACAGAGGGCCTGCTGTCACACCGCTTTGATAACAGAGCACTTAGCATTTTCCTTCCATGTATAAATATGTGTGATTCTGATAAGATTAATTGAAACGCCTAAGTTTACAGAGATATACTGTAGGTGAAGAACAGAGAGAGAGGGAGGAAGGACGAGGGATAGAGAACCTATTTCTTTGCAAAGTGTGCCTTTTCAGGCCTGTGCTTTAGACGTAGCTACTTCAGAGAGCAGAGGAATCGAAGGCTCTGTGCAGCATGTCTGTCCAGCATGTCTTTCCAGCATGTCTTGAATTGGAAACAGCATCTTCCTAACACTGGCTCCCTATAAAAAGCTGAGTGGATAACTTTTCACAGAGCTGATAAATAAGGTGCGGGGGCCTCTGACACGAAAGCCTCACCCCAATTTCCAATGCTCTTGAGGAGATCAGACATTTGATTGTCGACCTCATCTCTTCTCGTACCATCTTTTAGTCTAATCTGGAGGCTACATTCTAAGACGCACGCTTCCTGTTTTTCTGAAAGGCAAACAGAGAACGCATCTCCACGGAAACAAGCAGCATGCCCCTACAGAATCCATTTAACCAGTGTGTCCGAGCGTTCATTAAAAAGACATCGTATTGTTTGATTGCCTCGACAGAGTGCTGAAGTCTACAATAGTCTCCTAGGCAGCCAGGTGACCTTCGGATGACATTCGTCACAAAGGGCTTGAATCATCATATACTGTACATTATCCTATAGCTGCACAATACTTAGCGATTCTTTGCTCATAGAATTGTATTGGAGCCATCAACTATGCTGATGACCCGGGGGGATATACAACGTGCCATAAACCAGACTAGTTTCCTCCAGAGAGTACTTTTATCAGAGGACTAAACCCCGTCAAAATCCCACATTTGTAAATGTACGGTAGAAGACATGAAGGATTCCTATGTTAGCTTGCAGGTAGTGAAAGGGGGATGAACGATGGAATGACAGAATGAGAGAGGAGAGTTAGGAAGAGCGAAAGTGAGGGCTCTGGAGACCGATGAAGCGAGAGAGAGAGAGGGAGGAGAGGAAGGTAATTCCCCGGTGCCCATCTCTAGCTCCAACCGCCTGGTGGTGAGAGGAGAAGGGGGGGGAAAAATAGAAAGAGCGAGGGATTGAGGATGGCAGGGTTTGAGTGACGTCTCTCATTAGAAGGTGCTGTCAGGGGCCACAGAGTGGGACTGGTGGGACCCCTCCTTCATTTCCCCCTCTCTCCCTCCCTCCCCTCTCTCCCTCTCCATTGGCCCCTGAGATACATCCTGGGAAGGGAGATGATTGATGAGCAATAGCAAGATAAACAGGAAGCAGGTCCCGTGAGCAACCCTGGAAAATGATGCACCGTTATAAATAAAACCATGACAAAAGTGTAACTACAAAACAACAACACCAAACCAATGCAAAACAGTTTGTTTTTATTCGCAAAGTAGCATTTGAAAATAGCAAGGTCTTTTTTTTTTCTTTGTACAGAGTTTTGAGCGTTTGTTTGTGTTTGTTTATTTAAAAAGAGGCGAGAGAAGCGATTGCACTCTTAACTGTAGCTTGTGTGCAGTGAGTATGGGGCTAACAAGCCTGAACAGCTGCTACGATGAGCACCCAACAGAGGCAGACCCCAACACCCAGCACTGAGGCAGCAACCTGCACTCATTTGGGATTGCTCCAGAAAATGGCAGCTGTGTGTGTGTGTGTGTGTGTGTGTGTGTGTGTGTGTGTGTGTGTGTGTGTGTGTGTGTGTGTGTGTGTGTGTGTGTGTGTGTGTGTGTGTGTGTGTGTGTGTGTGTGTGTGTGTGTGTGTGTGTGTACAGAATGTTTATGAATTTAAGATATAGAGCCCTGACACGTGTTTGGTCAGCCAAACACATGCTGGCCTTGCTCAACATCGCACTAATTGTTGAGCAACTCAATAATGTTTCATGAATGATACGGCCTCCTTCTTTATGGTCATGTTTTAACACAGTTCTCCAAACGCCCCGTCTGACAAATGGAGCTGTAAAGGCATATTATCATCAAATAGTTACATGATATCATTATATTGTATCATTATGAAGCAAGAAGCTGTGGTCTGATGAAGGGAGGATGAATTATGAATGGAATATGAGGGAAGATCTCTTCTTCCCCCAAGGGACTTTACACACACCACCACAACTCATTTCACTGGATGAATGTGAGATAAAAAAAAGCTGCCTCAGCCTTTATACACACACAGGCACGCACATAAACTCGCACACACACACCCCGGTTCTACATGTAATTTACTCGGTGGTAGAAGTGTCACTTTCATATGGAGAAATGTATGCTGAAGGTTTGCTTTGTTCATTGTCAAACTGTGAAGAGGAATGCAGAAAAACATCATAAAGAAGTCTTGTCATCTAAAGTCACTGGTGCATTTCTGCCTGGCAGTAGACTTGTGTCGAGACTTTGTACATCTCTAAAATGAGTCCCACAGCAGTGGCTTTGAATTAAAATTCTCTCTCTCTCTCTCTCTCTCTCTCTCTCTCTCTCTCTCTCTCTCTCTCTCTCTCTCTCTCTCTCTCTCTCTCTCTCTCTCTCTCTATCTCACACTCTCTCTCACACTCTCTCACACTCTCTCACACTCTCTCTCTCGCACACTCTCTCTCTCTCACACTCTTTCTTTCTCTGATCCAGGCCACAGAATGGGTCGATGATCTTGTACAACAGGAAGAAGGTGAAGTACAGAAAGGATGGCTACTGTTGGAAGAAGAGGAAAGATGGGAAGACCACGCGGGAGGATCACATGAAGCTCAAAGTCCAGGGAGTGGAGGTAAGAAACGAGGAGGTTTGGGAGGGAGGGAAGTATGGGACCTGGTCTGACCTGGACACGACACTGAGTTGTCCTCCCCTGGCTGTAAGGGAGAGACAGCCAAGCTACATGCTGAAGTTGGGTCCGAGCCCTGCTATCTCCCAGGAGCCACGCAGAGCAGGGAAACATGCAGCACAACAATAGTTGTTCCCTGGGAAGGCAGCAGAGAGGAACCGATTGTTTGTACCTTATTAAGGTGCAGGATGTTGCCTTCGCTCTCCAGAGCCTACATTAATCTTCTCTCCTCCCTCACTAGCTAGTACACACCATGCTGAGCCCAACTCCGCATTCTGCCCCTATCCTCACTCCCCTCTATGCCCCCTAACCAGCAGGCACCACACAGACCCAGTCTCAACCGAGTTCACGCCGGGCCAGCCTGGGTTATCGGTGCAGTGCTGGCACCATGGTTGATTTATCAGCGGTGACACACATGAAAAGGAGCTTCTCTCAGGCCTCTAGGGCCTGCTTCACTCCCCTCCCTTCCTTTTTTATAGGGCTGGGGGGAAAATTCTGGTTTTGTTTCACATGCAGGCTTAGCCCTAGGCAATGGTGCCTGAGGCACAGGAGTGTGGATGGGTAGGGGTGTCAGAGATGGGTGTGTCCATCTACACATAAGCACACACTCACACACATACCTCAGGGAGTGGCGGGTTCCGTGTGTGACAGAGACAAACCCCAGACTGTCCAATAGGGTTCCAGCTCTGTGTTTGTTCTGCTCTACAGGACGGTCGCTCAGGGGAAATAGCTCAATGTTGTCTGTGCCTGGACGTGCCACTCTCTGATAACTTGTTCTGGACATGCTTGCTAAAACCATTTGGGTCTTACGTGTTTCTTCCATAATATCTGACAGTTGTTTAATGTCACTCTTTGTGAAAGTGCTAAGCCTACATGTCAAGATATCATTTTGGTTATTTGTGAGCTGAAGCCAAATACTTCCATGTCAAACATATCAAGTTAAATACGCTGTTTTGGTATATATGCCTGGGATAGAGAACACATACATTAGTTAAAACCATGGATTACAGCCAATGTCCACGCTCTGCTAAAGGCTGAACTACCGCTTACAAGAAACGGGACACAGACATGGACGCATACAGAAAGCCCGCTAGGACCTCCGTCGAGACATCACACATATAAAAAGGACAATATAGGAGGAAGGTGGAATCCTATTACACCGGCTCTGATATGCGTCGTATGTGGCAGGGCTTGCAGATGATAACAAAGGTAAACCCAGCCGTGAGATGCCCAGTGATGCAGAACTCCCAAATGATCAAATTCCTTTTATGCTCGATTCGAGGAATACAACACTGAGTCTTGCCTGAAAGCCCCAGTTGTTCCGGATGACCGTGTAATCTCGCTCTCCCTGGCCAATGCGAGTCAAATTTGTAAACAGGTTAACAATAACAAGGGCACGTTCTCAAAGCATGCGCAGACCAGCTGGCAGGTGTCTTCACAGACATTATCAATCTGTCCTTGTCCCAGTCTGTAATCCCAACATGTTTCAACCTGACCACCAATGTCCCTGTTCCCAAGAACTCTAAGGTAACCTGCCTAAATGTAGCATCTGTAATTATGAAGTGCTTTGAAAGGATGGTCATAACACACATCAACACCGTCCTCCCAAGCACCCTGGACACACTCCCATTCGCATACCGCCCCAATTGATCCACAGACGATGCAATCTCAATTGCACTTCACACTGCCCTCTCCCAGCTGGACAATGTGACAATGCTGTTGATAGACTACAGCTTAGCGTTCAACACCATAGTCCTCTCCAAGCTGGGGACTCTGGGACTGAACCAATGTCGTATATAAACCCTGGGTAGGTGACGCTATGCCTTGACAAATAAGAGGCTTTGAAGCCACCGGGGCTCCATGATCATACTCCTTCTTTTGGGCTTTGACAAAAGGAGATGAATGAATGAAAAAGAATGGCACACATACACAAGCCATGTCTTTAACCCGTCTCCTCCCCTTCATCTACACTGATTGAAGTGGATTTAACTTTCACCTGGATTCACCTGGTCAGTCTGTGTCATGGAAAGAGCGTGTGTATACACACACTATATACACACTCACACAAACACTGACCCTCTCACACAAAACCCATAGACATTCTCATACACTACATACGCATATGCACACACACATAACACACTCGCGTACCGACAGCACAAACGCATACACACACACACATACCGACACAAACACACACACACGTACACACACATTCACACACTTTTTTACACTCGTCATATGTTGCTGCTACTCTATTCTTTATTTTACCTTATCTATCCTGATACCTAGTTACTTTACCCTGCCTTCATGTACATATCTACCTCAAATACCTTATTATTATTATCTATCATGATACCTAGTTACTTTACCCTGCCTTCATGTACATATCTACATCAAATACCTTATTATTATCTATGCTGATACCTAGTCACTTTACCCTGCCTTCATGTACATATCTACCTCAAATACCTTATTATTATCTATCCTGATACCTAGTCACTTTACCCTGCCTTCATGTACATATCTACCTCAAATACCTTATTATTATCTATCCTGATACCTAGTTACTTTACCCTGCCTTCATGTACATATCTACCTCAAATACCTTATTATTATCTATCCTGATGTCTAGTCACGTTACCCTGCCTTCATGTACATATCTACCTCAAATACCTTGTACCTCTGCATATTGATCTGGTACTGGTACTCCTTGTATATACCTCCATTCATGACTATTTTATTTGTCTTGTGTTTGTATTGTTTTGTTCTCTGTATCATTGGGAAGGGCTCATAAACAAGCCTTTCACGTTTAAGTCTACACCCGTTCTATTCCGCGCATGTGACAAATAAAATGTGATTTGTTTTAAACTCCAGATGGAGGCTGCATTATGCAGATAACACAGCTGTGAGTCCCAGACACACCTCTCTTTCTGGAGGCCCACTTGTTCACACTGCTGCCATGTGACTGTTCACACTGCTGCCATGTGACTGTTCACACTGCTGCCATGTGACTGTTCACACTGCTGCCATGTGGCTGTTCACACTGCTGCCATGTGACTGTTCACACTGCTGCCATGTGACTGTTCACACTGCTGCCATGTGGCTGTTCACACTGCTGCCATGTGACTGTTCCCACTGCTGCCATGTGACTGT
The DNA here is from genome assembly GCF_023373465.1 of Oncorhynchus keta. Taxonomy (NCBI): domain Eukaryota; kingdom Metazoa; phylum Chordata; class Actinopteri; order Salmoniformes; family Salmonidae; genus Oncorhynchus; species Oncorhynchus keta. The sequence goes on from NC_068447.1 coordinate 35,382,989, forward strand.
TCACACTGCTGCCATGTGACTGTTCACACTGCTGCCATGTGGCTGTTCACACTGCTGCCATGTGACTGTTCACACTGCTGCCACGTGACTGTTCACACTGCTGCCATGTGGCTGTTCACACTGCTGCCATGTGACTGTTCCCACTGCTGCCATGTGGCTGTTCACACTGCTGCCATGTGACTGTTCACTGCTGTTCACACTGCTGCCATGTGACTGTTCACACTGCTGCCACGTGACTGTTCACACTGTTCACACTGCTGCCATGTGGCTGTTCACACTGCTGCCATGTGATGTGACTGTTCACACTGTTCACACTGCTGCCATGTGGCTGTTCACACTGCTGCCATGTGACTGTTCACACTGCTGCCATGTGACTGTTCACACTGCTGCCATGTGACTGTTCACACTGCTGCCATGTGGCTGTTCACACTGCTGCCACTGACTGTTCCACTGCTGGCTGTTCACACCATGTGACTGCACATGTGCTGCCACTGTTCACACTGCTGCCATGTGGCTGTTCACACTGCTGCCATGTGACTGTTCACACTGCTGCCATGTGACTGTTCACACTGCTGCCATGTGACTGTTCACACTGCTGCCATGTGACTGTTCACACTGCTGCCATGTGACTGTTCACACTGCTGCCATGTGGCTGTTCACACTGCTGCCATGTGACTGTTCACACTGCTGCCATGTGACTGTTCACACTGCTGCCATGTGACTGTTCACACTGCTGCCATGTGACTGTTCACACTGCTGCCACGTGACTGTTCACACTGCTGCCATGTGACTGTTCACACTGCTGCCACGTGACTGTTCACACTGCTGCCATGTGACTGTTCACACTGCTGCCATGTGACTGTTCACACTGCTGCCACTGCTGCCATGTACCTGTTCACACTGCTGCCATGTGACTGTTCACTGCTGCCATGTGACTGTTCACACTGCTGCCATGTGGCTGTTCACACTGCTGCCATGTGCTGCCACTGCTGCCATGTGACTGTTCACACTGCTGCCATGTGACTGTTGTTCACACTGCTGCCATGTGGCTGTTCACACTGCTGCCATGTGACTGTTCACACTGCTGCCATGTGACTGTTCCCACTGCTGCCATGTGGCTGTTCACACTGCTGCCATGTACCTGTTCACACAGCTGCCATGTGGCTGTTCACACTGCTGCCATGTGACTGTTCACACTGCTGCCATGTGACTTGTTCACACTGCTGCCATGTGACTGTTCACACTGCTGCCACGTGACTGTTCACACTGCTGCCATGTGACTGTTCACACTGCTGCCACGTGACTGTTCACACTGCTGCCATGTGACTGTTCACACTGCTGCCATGTGGCTGTTCACACTGCTGCCATGTACCTGTTCACACTGCTGCCATGTGACTGTTCACACTGCTGCCATGTGACTTGTTCACACTGCTGCCATGTGACTGTTCACACTGCTGCCACGTGACTGTTCACACTGCTGCCATGTGACTGTTCACACTGCTGCCACGTGACTGTTCACACTGCTGCCATGTGACTGTTCACACTGCTGCCATGTGACTGTTCACACTGCTGCCATGTGGCTGTTCACACTGCTGCCATGTGACTGTTCACACTGCTGCCACGTGACTGTTCACACTGCTGCCATGTGGCTGTTCACACTGCTGCCATGTGACTGTTCACACTGCTGCCATGTGACTGTTCACACTGCTGCCATGTGGCTGTTCACACTGCTGCCATGTGGCTGTTCACACTGCTGCCATGTGACTGTTCACACTGCTGCCATGTGACTGTTCCCACTGCTGCCATGTGGCTGTTCACACTGCTGCCATGTACCTGTTCACACTGCTGCCATGTACCTGTTCACACTGCTGCCATGTACCTGTTCACCTTGCTGCCATGTGACTGTTCACACTGCTGCCACGTGACTGTTCACACTGCTGCCATGTACCTGTTCACACTGCTGCCATGTACCTGTTCACACTGCTGCCATGTGACTGTTCACACTGCTGCCATGTGACTGTTCACACTGCTGCCACGTGACTGTTCACACTGCTGCCATGTGACTGTTCACACTGCTGCCATGTGACTGTTCACACTGCTGCCATGTGACTGTTCACACTGCTGCCACGTGACTGTTCACACTGCTGCCATGTGACTGTTCACACTGCTGCCATGTGACTGTTCACACTGCTGCCACGTGACTGTTCACACTGCTGCCATGTGGCTGTTCACACTGCTGCCATGTGACTGTTCACACTGCTGCCATGTGACTGTTCACACTGCTGCCATGTGACTGTTCACACTGCTGCCATGTGACTGTTCACACTGCTGCCACGTGACTGTTCACACTGCTGCCATGTGACTGTTCACACTGCTGCCACGTGACTGTTCACACTGCTGCCACGTGACTGTTCACACTGCTGCCACGTGACTGTTCACACTGCTGCCAAGTGACTGTTCACACTGCTGCCAAGTGACTGTTCACACTGCTGCCACGTGACTGTTCACACTGCTGCCACGTGGCTGTTCACACTGCTGCCACGTGACTGTTCACACTGCTGCCATGTGACTGTTCACACTGCTGCCACGTGACTGTTCACACTGCTGCCATGTGACTGTTCACACTGCTGCCATGTGACTGTTCACACTGCTGCCATGTGACTGTTCACACTGCTGCCACGTGACTGTTCACACTGCTGCCATATGACTGTAGTAGCTGACATATGTGTGTATGTGTGTGTGCAGCCACCCCCCTGTGCAGCCACCCCCCTGTGCAGTTCCTAACAGACATAGAGGATGGGTGATCCATCAGTTGCTCTACAACCCAAGTCAGGACAGGACAGGATCTGTGACCCATCAGTCATCTTCAGCTCTGTTTACTGTAAACACAAGTAAATGTCCTGCCCTTAGCCTTCAGCACTGGTACACCACAGTACAGTATAGGCAGGGAAGAGCACACACACAGTACAGTCAAGCCAGGGGGACTCTCTCCAGGAGAGCCTGCCGTGTAGGGACCGGCTGGTTAGATTCGCTATTTAAACACCACACACACTGAATGTATTTTTCCTATAGTTCCCTAAAGATGAACTCCAGTAAAATGAATTCTATATAATAAGGCACAAATAACAGCTAGCTGTATAAGTTCACTTCTACATTATTTTAGACCATTGAAACTTATTGGGATAACAGTAGTGCCCAGATAGGCAGAATGACAGGGTAAGATGAACACAAACGTACACACACACACACACACACATTGTCCTCCAGAGTCTTCAGCCTCTACATAAGCAGCCTCCTCACACGGCTCCGTTAAGTATAAATGAAGCTGTGTGGTTGTTACACAGGCCCGAGTTAGCAAACACAGTGTTGTGGGTGGTTCAGGCCAGTGGTGCTCAGTGGCTCCAGTGAGGAGAAGAGAAGTAAGGCAAGGAGGCAGAGGGGCTGGGAGTCAGGGGCCTTCAGGAGCCTGTAAGAGGCAGCAGTGCGTAGCAGGTGTAGATGTCAGCGCGTGCCCTGCTACTGTCCTGTCTGCTCCAGACCATTGTCTCAGCAGGCTCCCCTCTCTCCTTCCCTCTCTTCCCACCTCTCTCTCTCTCCCTCTTGCTCTTCCTTCCTCTCTCTTTCACTCTCTGGGCCATCCCACTCTCTCTACCTCTCTCTCCCGATTAATCTCCCTCTCTTGATCCCTCCCTCCCATTTTCTTCCTATCTCATCTACTCCCCTCTCCCCCTCCAAGCCTACAGTCCAGACGGACAGAACCTTGAGAACCGGACGGTAATGCTCCCCGTTCCCTAGAATTGGAGCACAGGGCGTGTTGCGGCATTAGTGCTTAACAGGGCGTGAAATAGCAGCCTGCCTCTCTGACGTCTCCCCCATCACTCCAGGTGAGCTGGCCAGACGGCTAGATAAATGAGCAACCACCCTGCCCCTCTCCTCATCTACCCAGAATGCATCTGGCTTGGGGACCTGAGGATAGGAGAGTTGTCTGTCTGTGATTAGCTCACCATTCCTTCTCTCCTTCTGCTGCTCAGCTTAACTCCCCTATGCTTCCCCCAAAAATGTGTACCTCAAATGTGGACCCCCTCCATCCCCTCTTCCCATTATTCCCGAGCTTTAATAAACTCCCCCAAACACAGATCAATTTCTATTAAGTGAAGGTGGCAGGGCCTCTGACTAATTTCATTACCACAGGCTAATTAAACCGAATAGAATAAGCTTTCTTGTTTAGGAGCACGGAAGGCAAAAGCTCCAACACTCTTGGAACTCAATGCCAATATCCTTCCATTCCCCCCTCCAACCCCCTGAACAGTGGCCTGCTCATCGCTCCTCCTAACTTGTCAGTCCATGTTGGATATGTCTTAATGCGGGATTTCAGCCGTGCAACTGTGAAATGAAGGAAGCTAATGCAGCATGTCGGTGGCTCAATCCCCTCTGCTCATTGATAATAATGGAGCCAAATGTCAAAATGTTAGCGGCTAATGCTGTAATGGAGTGGACCCTGGACTGGGCTGGATGCAGGGAGCGCTACATGAAGATAGATGCTAGGCTCCACACCGCACCACATTGTCTGCACTGTCTCCCATATCACATGACCTTGAGGGTCTAGAGGAGACTCAATGCTTTGGGCTTTGGGCTGTTTTTTTTTTTAGATAGAAATTAAAATCACTTAGGTGAGATGATTCCAATGTTAATTTGATATTCTACCAACACAAAGAGGAGTTATGTTGTCCAGAGACGATACTATGGCTTTGTTCTGTGTTGTTTATGTTCGTTTGCAATTTAGTCACTGAGGGCCTTCTTCGTTTCTGTCAAGGTGAGAAGAATGCAATGTTTGTTTGGTCTTCTACCAACGCAAAGGAGACTTGTATTTGCAAGAGACTCGAGAGTGTTGTTGGTTTTAGCTCTCTGTGTGTATGTTAAGGAGAAGATAGTTGAGGTCGAAGAAACGGCAACTGGGTTGCAGACAGTGTGTGTTGCGTGGCAGTCAGATAGCAATGCAGCAGCTGATATCACTAGATTGCAGGGCCAGATGTGGAGAGAGGACAAATCTCTCTCTCTCTCTCTCTCTCTCTCTCTCTCTCTCTCTCTCTCTCTGTCTCTCTCTCTCTCTCTCTCACTCTCTCACTCTCTCTCTCTCTCTCACTCTCTCTGAAGGAAGTGACATCACGCATGACATCACTCTCCCCATACTCCAACTCAGGTGTGACATTGGGACCAGATAACTGACACCATGTAGTCACCAACCAGAGGCTGACATGTTTCCTCCCGATTGTTAAAATGTTTGATTTCAACTTATAGACAAGGCAGGCCTTTTAAACAACTGTGGGTTTTGTCAAGACAGTAAATCGATGAACTCTATTGTCTCCTCTCTTCCCTTGGTGGGTCTGCTTTGTGATTTGTAGATTTTTGTATTTGACTCTGGGCTCTGCTCACGCTGTAGCCTGCCTCCGTTTCCCTTTTGAATTACCTGAATGTGTTGGAGATAAAAAAAACAATCTGTTTGTGATCTTTTTTAAAGCCCACGTTACCATGGCTATAACTCCTAACCTCCTGCTAGGGTAAAGGAAGGTAGTCATTGAAGCTGTTCTGTCACTGAAAGCATTCAGTTTCGTATTCCTTTAGTCACCTGGATAATGTAATAAGATGGACTATGCAGAAACAGAGGAACAGAACTTACTGTTTACAACAAATTCACAGCCAGTAATGTATGATTGTCAAGACAACAGAATTCAATTATACCTCATGGTACAACACTATATGTATTTCATTTGTATATTAACACACTGATAAGGTAATACATATGTATTTAGCCATAGCAATACACTCATCTCATGGACTCATCCCTCGAGCTAGTCACATTGAATGATACTGTTCCACCGTGTACTACAGAACAAAGCACCATGTGTCACGCCCTGGCCACAGAGAGGCTTTTATTCTCTATTTTGGTTAGGCCAGGGTGTGACTAAGGTGGGCATTCTAGTTTCTTTGTTTCTATGTTTTCTATTTCTTTGTGGTTCTCAATAAGAGGCAGCTGTCTATCGTTGTCTCTAATTGGGAATCATACTTAGGCAGCCTTTTTTCCTTTCGCATTTGTGGGTAGTTGACTTTGTTAGTGGCCTTGTTGCCCAAGTTAAGCTATACGGTCGTTTCCTTGTTTTGTTGGCGACATTCATTAAAAATAAAAAAAAATGTACGCTCATCACGCAGCGCTTTGGTCCGGTCATTTCCACGACGACGCCCGTGACACCATGTGTCATGGCTGTGCTACTATAGACTGAATCATAATGTGTTTGTGTTTACTATAGGCTGAACCAGCGGGTTCCCACGTTAGTGTTTCCTGTCAGTATTCACAGTGAATTCACGTGTCCAGCTCACCCATGGTTTTCTCTTTAAGCTGAGTGGAATTAGTTTTCTGCTCTTACTTCGTCATGATCACTGAACTACTCAGTAGCATGTAAGCCTTTCATGCCGACCTTGCTATCACCACTTAAATCCCACAGCAGGATTTGGGGCTAATTTTAGGAGGAGGGTGTAGAGGAAGTGGCTGTTGAATGTATAAGAGCCTGTCAAAAGCTGTGTATTATCACCACTTTCCCCTTGATTTAATTTGCCACTTGTTGCCCCCCGTCACCATGTTGTCATGCTGAGGAGCCCCACAGGGATCCCTCTTTATTGTGACGGGAGGGAGGGAGGGAGGGAGGGAGAAACATCCGACGACTGGAGAAGCCCTTAATGTGTCGATCAAGCTGAAGACTTTGACTTGATTTTGCATTTTTGTATTGGCTTGATTACACACACACACACACTTACACACACACACCTCTACACCATTATTTTCTCCTGGGTCTGTGTGAGGAGGCACATAAACATGGCCCAGGAGATGAGCTGTGATTCATGGAGCATGGAGATGAAGAGTGTAGATAATATGATGGACAGAAATACCCTGCGGTGATGCATTAAGGTCTCTGAGCTCACTGTGTTAAAACAAATACAAATGAATCAATAAGCAGGAGAGAGAACAGAGAGTGAATAACTAATGTGGGGGAGGGGGAGATGGCTTGTAACATTGGGTGGCCCATCTGAGCACCATACTGACTCGTGTGGGGATGACGAAGAGAGAGAGAGAGAGGCGGGCGAGGGAGGGAGGCGGCAAGGGCTTTTTGAAATGTAACGGGACTGTGCGTGAGCCCCCACTGCCTCGCTCCGTGTGCCAGTCATTATCTCCGTGATCGCTGGAGCTGCACTAAAGCAACTGAACTCGTCCTGCGTTTGATACAGCTCCCCTGGGACAGACACACACTGAGAGAAGCATCACCCCAAGATATGCAAAGATGATGGAGGTGGGGGCGCGTAGGGAAAAACAGAGGCGGTTGGGGTGGGGGGGGGGCTATGTTAGTCTACAGTAGGCTTTTCGTGACAAAGTCAGTGGCTGCCAAGCGTATGATCTCTCCTCTGCTCTGCTACAGTACACTCCAGTGAGCCAGAGAGAGAGACAGAGGCCGGAGCGGCACAAGACTTGGGCCTAATGGTAATGACTGACTTTCACTACTAAGGCCTCACTGCCCTCTCTCTGACACAACAGAGAAGTGCATTCAGACTGTACTGTACAATACAGAGCAAGAGCCCACTAACTTGTGGCAACGCTACATCATTTCTGTGTTATGTCAATTCTGATGATTTACTCAAGTCGAGTTAGGAGATATGACATTGAAGCTGTGGGTAAATCTGCCAACTGTTTCGCATCTGTTATTCTGTTTCCAGTTGGAGAACTTTTTGACCTCCAACTAATTTTGTCAGAATGGGCTGTAATGAGGATGAATCAGAGGAATATTCTGTCTGCACAGCCCACAGACCTGAAAGGAACCAGTTCAAAGTGGATACTCTAAGGACACAGCTTTAGACCGACTCTCAAGTGTCTCTCACCCTCAACTCCCTCACCTCAGGGAGCGAGTGCCGGTTTCTCTCCTCTTCACCAGAATCTCTTTATAATGATCTACATGAGGACTCCGGATTCATCATAGTCACAGCAGGGTAGCAGGTTGTCTATGTTGAACTGTTGTACGGAATGACGTTCTATTTCTAGGAACCTGTAAAATACATGATATAGGCTGAGTGAAATGTCTTGGACCGCTCTTTGGGAAATAGTATATTGCTAAATCCCCCCTTCTCTCTGAAGAGGCGGCTGTAATACTCTCTCCCCTCCTAGAAAGCTGTTCCCGTGGAAGAGGCAGTACTCTGTAGAAAGGCTATTTCCTCAGACCCTGTAGTGCTAGCTGGGTCAGGCTCTCTCCTCTTCTCTCGTCTCCCCGTCTCTCTCCTCTTCTCTCGTCTCCCCGTCTCTCTCCTCCCGCTGGCCTCGAAAACTTGTTTCACCGTTGGGAAGGGCCTGTAAGTAAGCATTTCACTGTTAGTTTACACCTGTTGTTGACGAAGCATGTGACGAATAACATTTGATATGATTTTCTTCCTTTTATCTGCCTGAGGGGGGCAGAGAGGGAGCACAGCCCTCTGTTGGTGTTAGGATACTACCAGGGCGCCAAGGGGTCGAAGGTGGAATCACTGTGTTATCTCCTTTAGAGATGGATGTTCAGTACTGTACAGTATACAGTACACACGTCTGCATGGGATGGGCCCACATTTCAAAGCACCTTGTTTTTCTCTCTCCGTCTGCAGACATCTTTGCACCTTGACATTAGCGTCGCGATGAGTTCCTAAATTGTCCTCCATCCATATACAGTACAGGCTGTAAATGGAACTTTCACACGTGTGGCTTATGTTCATTTCGACCTCTGATATTTTTCTGCTTGTTTACTGTGTCTCTGCTGCCGAGGAGGTGGTGTACACAACTTCATGTATTATCAACTCTGGGTGTAGAGGAAGTTTAGAACCAAGTTGCTGCTGCTGCATGTTTAATAACTGCAAAATCAAACCGTACCAATGTTCCCACATCCAGCCTTCAAAGCATTGGTAATGAGCTGAGCTGGAGAGTTCAAAGAGACTGTTAAAGTGTTTATATCAACTTCTATAGTGTGTGGCGTGCTGAGAGACACTGTTTATACTGACAGGGATATATAGAGAGGATTGATATTTAACATGAAAGAGTGACTTAAGAGGAGTTTAACAGAGAAAACAGGTTAAACCCTTATGCTCCGGGCAACAGGGGAAACCGTTAGGGAGCGAGAATATTCTCCATTCACTCACACGCACATGGCTATTCTGTTCCCGCTCTTCTCTACGTTGCTTTTCTCTTCAGTTTGTCTCTGTCTCTCGTTCCATGACGCTTCACCATGCCTGAGTTAACCTTGTTCTTTACACTGGTCCTCCATTTTGTTCACATTGCTTTTCTTTTTTGCCATGTCCCTTTATTTCCCTCATAATTCCACTTTGACGGCTCTATTTCAATAAACCTCAAGCAAATCTACATTTGTGCTGTTTTCACGATCACAATTATCGAAACACTTGCATGCCTTGGCGTGAAAGGGCTGGGTTTTGATGTGGGTGTGTCGAGGCGTGGCCCCTCACTGGCCAATCAGAACGTGCTCCATGGCGAAAGATGTGGCTGCTTCAGGTTGTGTAGTTAAGGTATTTTATGTATTGCCGTGAACTCAACTCCAGTTCAAATGTTAGTCCGTTATAGTTTGTTCATTGGCTTACATAAATGAAATGACAAAATGTAGACCTATCTTTGCTAAATACATTCATTTGAAACTATTTGCAGTCCACATTGTTCTTGGTAAATGCATGGCTTCAAGAGCATTTCCATTGATATGGGGGCTCGGCCTAATGTACGTTGCATTATGGCTGAGCATGTACATGCCAAACATTGTCAATGAGCAAGATTCTATTCATTATTGATAAGGTCGAACAAAAAGGATTAGAAACGTAATTGGAACTGTCTTCCAGATCAGATCGCATCCACTCATCTCCAGTAGTTGCAGTGCAAGTCTGCCACGGACGTTGTCACCATAGAACCAGGAAGGGGAATCATTCGAATAAGTTTGGTTGTACAATTGTACAATACAATTGAACGAAAAACAAGCAATACGTTGTTTTTTTAAACAACAACAACAATAAAATCATTGTAAAATGCAATGATATCATAAAACTACCAGGATACAAAAGCCAGACACTGCTGTTGAACCAGCCATCGTTATTGTATACCCATACAGACACAGACACACACACACACACACACACAGAGAGGGAGGGATTGGATTTTGATCACATGAAACGGAAAATCAAGCCATTTTTACGGCTTACAGATGACTTTCTAAATACGAGGTTCACCGATATTCACCAAGGTTCTCATTCTCGTGTCATGATGGGCATGAACATGTAGCCTACTGTACATCATGGAGGGGGTTTTACGCACGTCCAGAATAGGATCTGCATGGCTAAAATAACGTGGGCCTGCCTACAATGCATAGGTCAAAAGGGAATGTCAGATCACAGTTTTACTCCTCTCAAACTTGATATTTTATTAAAGCTTTGGTGATTAATATGTATTTCCAAGCGGTCTCAGAAGCCCAGCCCTTCATTGACTGTCTTGACTATACTTCGCGATTGCATTAGGCAGACAAAAAAATGCCTTCATTGAGAGGAGGGGAGGCTATTGCTTAGTTTTTAATCAATTAAAGCGAAATGGGAAAAAAACATTTGTTTTCATATTTCCAAATGCGAAGTATACAGGCACCAAAAGCACATTAGGCTACTCTTGTTCCGTGCGTATATGGACAGTGTGTGTTACGGCTGGATAGGGTATGTTTCCACCATCAATATTAATGCCATAACCAACTGTGTTACAGCTAAAACTAGCTTTGTCTTAACCTGTTAAAGATAGGGCTGACTACTGCCCCCTTTGGAGGAATTGCGTGCCCATAGTAAACAGAAAACAAATCTGTCCAAAATTGCTAATATATGCATATAATAATTATAATTGAATAGAAAACACTCTAAAGCTTCTAAAACCGTTCAAATTATGTCTGTATGTAAAGCAGAACTCTCAGGGCAGCCATTCTCCCAAACTCTCTCTTGTCATCATGAAAGTTGGGCCATATCCCTACCAGCGCTGCCTGAAATTAACACTTTGGACCATGTTTTTAAGGACACACCTCAAATATTTCCCCCACGCCCATCTGAGCCCAAGTGAGCTGGTATAAGACATGTAAATTGCCGAACCTGGCGTTAAGGCTGGAAACTGCCAGGCAGTTTTTACATGACGAAATGGCAAACTAACGTGCGTTTGACACTAGCCAGCCGAAAATAGAGCCCTGATTCTCCTTTTGTTGTTGGTTAGGGAGGCTTTGCTGAAATGAAAGGGAATTTTGCGACGGTGAATATATTTATATTGTACACAAAATATGTGCAGGAGATGAGTCATTTCTGTAAAACCCGGGGGTGCTGAATGTGTTCTGCCTGGTGTGTAGACACACTGGTCCCTTGTTTATGTCACTGTCACCCAGTAAACCTATTACCCATTGTACACACACACGCACGCACAGATGCACGCACACACACACACACACACAGACTTACACGCGTGCACATTCACACATAGAAAAGCTAACACAAGCATACGCACACAGATCATCAACATTCTGCTCTCTATCTCGTGGCTATAAAAGCATGATAGGCATATCAAAGTGTTGTCCTCATGCAGACATGCCCCCTATAAGTGTATGTACACAGTATAAACCTAGGAAAACTACCACACACACTCACGTCTGTACATACACACCAATGGAACCTATTCCTGCAAGAGATGGGGGTTAAAGAAACCAAAAATGGCTTGTCTAGGATATATAAAAATACATCCTGAAGGTAGAAGGTAGAGGGTGAAAAAAGTCTGGAAAGGAGAAGAGAGAGGGAGAGAGGCTTTGGAAGGTGGATGGATGGCGAGGGGGAATAGAGATGGCGGGGGGCTGCTGAGCGAGGAGGAGAGAGAAAGCCAGAATGAAGGATATATAGCCCCTGGCAAACAGAAAACAATTGTTACACTGCCTCATATAACCCACTTCAACCTTAAACAGAAGTTTTTTTTCCACTCAATTAATTTCTACACATTGGGGCAAAGGGCCTGGGCTGAAAGAAATACCTTTATATGCTGCCGCTGCCTATGAACCTGGACTGTTCTTTCTCTGGAAACACAGGCTGCATATGGAGTAGAATACATGGAATGATAAAAACACAATATAGAAATAGTACATGACGTTATGCAGTGTAATATCTGTAGCCTATAGGAACGATGTTTCTGGACAATTTATTGTGACAGTTAATATTATTTTTAAATTTTTTTAAGAGATAAAAAAAATAACTCATTTGGTTATACATTTGCATAAATGTATAGACTCAATCGTTTAATCATGGATCGCACAGGAGTTATTCTGTATATCTTTCCACAAACCTTAGACATATTTGATCTTATTACATGTAAAGCTGAGGGCAAGCTAGACCATTGAAACAATCATTAAGACACAAAATACGAGTATTGGGAAATGTTCTGAGCAGTATTAGTCAAAAAAGGAATCCCTAATGATTAATTAGCCTTTTAAAATGATAAACTTGGATTAGCTAACACAACATGCCATTGGAACACAGGAGTGAGTGATGGTTGCTGATAATGGGCCTCTGTACGCCTATGCAGATATTCCATTAAAAAATCTGCCATTTCAAGCTACGATAGTCATTTACAACATTAACAAGGTCTACACTGTATTTCTGATCAATTTGATGTTATTTTAATGGACAAAAAATGAGCTTTTCTTTCAAAAACAAGGACATTTCTAAGTGACCCCAAACTTTTGAACGGTAGTGTACCTGGTCTCCTACTCTGCCCCCAGGCTCTGAGACTGTTGTCAGTCTGAGTTGTGGTCTGAGCTGTTCTGGTTACCAAGCTTTGCTGGCCAGAGGCATAGCTTGCTATATTTACTATGCTGACAGTGTGCAATGGGACTTTCTGGATGTTGATTGTGTGACGGACCTGAATTTGTCTGAACCGTCTCAGTGCTTCTCCTGCCGACACTGTGCTTCCCCTTTAATTCCCTATTGAATAGCCAGCATCAGCTGAGCAAAGAAAAGGGTTGTGACGGTGGTGCGAATGAGGAAGCGTTCAACCCTCAGTTCCAAAAGGAGACACCTTAGTCTGGAATAGCTTGCAGCATGAAGGATCATCAAAAGTAGAACTAATACTGAAAAGTTTGTGCTGAGTTGTTGTTAGCACTCACTTCTGAAGATCCTCAGTCCCGCTTTTGAAGATAACAAATTTAATTTGTGATTAGTGACAGTGTTGCTAAGAGCCCCAACCGTCACGCTGAACTAACACCAGTTAGAGAGGTCACAGCGCCACAATGCTGCCTGCCACCCTAATGGAAAATCTAAGGGATGAAAATCAATGTCTCCTTTTGAAAAAGTACTAGTTTCCTATCTTTCATTAGAAAACCCTTTTGCAATTATGTTAGCACAGCTGAAAATGGTTGTTCTGATTAAAGAAGCCTTCTTTAGACTAGTTGAGTATCTGGAGAATCAGCATTTGTGGGTTTGATTACAGGCTCAAAATGGCCAGAAACAAAGCACTTTCTTCTGAAACTCGTCAGTCTATTCTTGTTCTGAGATATGAAGGCTATTCCACGCGAGAAATTGCCAAGAAACTGAAGATCTGGTACAACGCTGTGTACTACTCCCTTCACAGAACAGTGCAAACTGGCCCTAACCAGAATAGAAAGAGGAGTGGGAGGCCCCGGTGCACAACTGAGCAAGAGGACAAGTACATTAGAGTGTCTAGTTTGAGAAACAGACATCCTCAACTGGCAACAGTGAAGAGGTGACTCTGGGATGCTGACCTAGGCAGAGTTGTGAAGAAAAAGCCATATTTCAGTCTGGCCAATAAAAATAAAAGATTATGATAGGCAAAAGAACGCAGACTCTGGACAGAGGAACTCTGCCTAGAAGGCCAGCAGCCGGAGTCGCCTCTTCACTGTTGACGTTGAGACTGGTGTTTTGTGGGTACTATTTATTGAAGCTGCCAGTTGAGGACATGTGAGGCAAGTTTTCAAGATATTGGACTTTGAAGAAGGTAAGTGTCACCTGCCACATCATCATGAAAATCCTTTATCTTGAAAACGTGATTGCTGACATGCATAACCTTTTTTGGACTGTATCAACAGTGTACAAATAAAAAAAAAAGTGTTTTTGACTGGATTTTTCCTTTAAGGTCAAGTTCCAGAGTTGAGAGAGAGGTGCTGGTGGCTTCCAACTAGCACAGAAACACTGATAAACTGGGGTAGATGGATGAGTAGAATGATGAGGCAATGTCTTAATGGCTGCTGTCTTTAAAGGGAAAGCATCTTAAAATCTATTCTCTGTGTGTGAGTAAATGCAAGGGCAGCATGCGGGCATGGCACAACAGTGATCACTTCCCATTAAGTGAGTGAGCGCTGGGGAGAGGCCTAGCTGTTTTCACAGGGTCCGTCTGTACCAGCAGAACTACCCTAGCAGCAACAGCAGCACTACCCTAGCAGCAACAGCAGCACTACCCTAGCAGCAACAGCAGCACTACCCTAGCAGCAACAGCAGTACTACCCTAGCAGCAACAGCAGCACTACCCTAGCAGCAACAGCAGCACTACCCTAGCAGCAACAGCAGCACTACCCTAGCAGCAACAGCAGCACTACCCTAGCAGCAACAGCAGTACTACCCTAGCAGCAACAGCAGCACTACCCTAGCAGCAACAGCAGCACTACCCTAGCAGCAACAGCAGTACTACCCTAGCAGCAACAGCAGCACTACCCTAGCAGCAACAGCAGCACTACCCTAGCAGCAACAGCAGCACTACCCTAGCAGCAACAGCAGCACTACCCTAGCAGCAACAGCAGCACTACCCTAGCAGCAACAGCAGCACTACCCTAGCAGCAACAGCAGCACTACCCTAGCAGCAACAGCAGTACTACCCTAGCAGCAACATCAGTACTACCCTAGCAGCAACAGCAGTACTACCCTAGCAGCAACATCAGTACTACCCTAGCAGCAACAGCAGTACTACCCTAGCAGCAACAGCAGTACTAACCTAGCAGCAACAGCAGTACTACCCTAGCAGCAACAGCAGTACTACCCTAGCAACAACAGCAGTACTAACCTAGCAGCAACAGCAGCACTACCCTAGCAGCAACAGCGCACTACCCTAGCAGCAACAGCAGCACTACCCTAGCAGCAACAGCAGTACTACCCTAGCAGCAACAGCAGTACTACCCTAGCAGCAACAGCAGCACTACCCTTGCAGCAACAGCAGTACTAACCTAGCAGCAACAGCAGTACTACCCTAGCAGCAACAGCAGCACTACCCTAGCAGCAACAGCAGTACTAACCTAGCAGCAACAGCAGTACTACCCTAGCAGCAACAGCAGCACTACCCCTGCAGCAACAGCAGTACTACCCTAGCAGCAACAGCAGTACTACCCTAGCAGCAACAGCAGTACTACCCTAGCAGCAACAGCAGCACTACCCTAGCAGCAACAGCAGTACTACCCTTGCAGCAACAGCAGTACTACCCTAGCAGCAACAGCAGCACTACCCTAGCAGCAACAGCAGCACTACCCTAGCAGCAACAGCAGCACTACCCTTGCAGCAACAGCAGTACTACCCTAGCAGCAACAGCAGCACTACCCTAGCAGCAACAGCAGCACTACCCTAGCAGCAACAGCAGCACTACCCTAGCAGCAACAGCAGTACTACCCTTGCAGCAACAGCAGTACTACCCTAGCAGCAACAGCAGCACTACCCTAGCAGCAACAGCAGTACTACCCTAGCAGCAACAGCAGTACTACCCTTGCAGCAACAGCAGTACTACCCTAGCAGCAACAGCAGCACTACCCTAGCAGCAACAGCAGCACTACCCTAGCAGCAACAGCAGCACTACCCTAGCAGCAACAACAGTACTACCCTTGCAGCAACAGCAGTACTACCCTAGCAGCAACAGCAGTACTACCCTAGCAGCAACAGCAGTACTACCCTAGCAGCAACAGCAGCACTACTGTGGTGTCTTAACACTTAGTACTTATTTATGTAATAAGAAAGACTCTGAATACAAGCAACTGAACTGGAGCTTCACATTTACTCAAACTAGTTAGTACCAGAATAACATAGAACAATACTGCGCATGACCAAGGGCGCTTCATCCTTAAAGGGGACATCAGTAATTAACAGAACATAACAACTACCCTAGCAGCAACAGCAGTACTACCCTAGCAGCAACAGCAGTACTACCCTAGCAGCAACAGCAGCAACAGCAGTACTACCCTAGCAGCAACAGCAGCAACAGCAGTACTACCCTAGCAGCAACAGCAGTACTACCCTAGCAGCAACAGCAGTACTACCCTAGCAGCAACAGCAGCAACAGCAGTACTACCCTAGCAGCAACAGCAGCAGTACTACCCTAGCAGCAACAGCAGCAACAGCAGTACCCTAGCAGCAACAGCAGTACTACCCTAGCAGCAACAGCAGTACTACCCTAGCAGCAACAGCATTACCCTAGCAGCAACAGCAGTACTACCCTAGCAGCAACAGCATTACCCTAGCAGCAACAGCAGTACTACCCTTGCAGCAACAGCAGTACTACCCTAGCAGCAACAGCACTACCCTAGCAGCAACAGCATTACCCTAGCAGCAACAGCAGTACTACCCTAGCAGCAACAGCAGTACTACCCTAGCAGCAACAGCATTACCCTAGCAGCAACAGCATTACCCTAGCAGCAACAGCAGTACTACCCTAGCAGCAACAGCAGCACTACCCTAGCAGCAACAGCAGTACTAGTCAGTGCGAGAGTGGGCTGAAGCCCTGGCCTGGATGGCTCTTTAAACAACAGCACACAGTGGAATATAATGACCACACTCTCCCCTCTTTCCCACAATGCCAGGAAGGAGAGGAGGCAAGAGGCATTCTTCTCATTCCTCCCTTTTTTCCCGTATAATTTGTCCGATAATGGTGAAATATGTTTCATCGCTATTTCTCTCTCTCTTTTTCTCCCTCGTTTCTGCGCTCTGCTCTGTCTTGAAGTGAAATCCAGAGATAAAACCTCAGCGGTGCTCCGTGTTTAATGGAGCTTAATCCCCCAGATTTGAGATACGGAGCTGTGAGGTAATTCCCTCGCTGCTCGCCATCTCCCTCCCGTCTCCACCAATACAACATGGGGTCATGGGACCAGCCTACAGCCTGCCTTTAGTCCCCTGCCAGGACAGAGAGATAGGTGGACAGACAGACAGAAAGACACGCAAAGACCACAACTGCACCCGAGGACTGACGCTTTGTGATACATGGCCAATACCAGGAAGCATAGCGACCGGGTGCTGTGTATTTCATTGCATGATTTTGTAATTCCAAGCATATCAACAGTTTCCTCTTTGTCAAATCAGATTATTCAGTCAGTCCTAGTCTCCTGTTGACTGTGTGTGTTAGAGATGTTACATTCCATTTAACCAGACAAGTGGATGAACAGACCCCAGTAGAGAGGTCTGGCGTGAGGATTTATGTTTCGTTCATTAGCACTGACTCACTCAGAGAGTTTTACCAGCTAATCTGTATCACACAGACAGATAAACCAAAGTACCGAATTTCATGAGTCACGCACGCCAAGCTTAGTGTCCATCCACAGCACGCAGAGCCACAAAAACAAAGTCACAGCTGGAGGCAGGAGTGTTTAGAGGGGTTATATGGTTTTCAGACTGAGAGCCGCATGTGAAGACACTTGTCTGGCTGTTTGTCTGTCTGTCTGGCTGTGTCTGTCTGTCTGGCTGTGTCTGTCATTATATCCAGCACACACAGTCCTCCCAAAGTGATGAGCTGCCACTAAGCAATGTGCTATTCATCCTGGCAGTGAAATTATTTTCAATCCCGGCCCATAAAGCTCTTTCGGCAGGCGATATGCAGAGCCCTCTCATTCCCTCTGACACTCTCTGTTTGAGAATAGCCCGTCTGCACTTCAATTTGCCTCACCACTTGCATGTGGGGGAAGACTTGACGTACGCTTCATTGTAGAAGTGTGAGATTGTCCACAAGGATGATTGTAGCAATAGTGGTTGTTAGAGAGAGGGAGGAGGCGGGGGGTGACAATGAAAGAGCGAGTAGGAATGTGTTTAGTGTGTGATTCTGTGAATATAGTTGTGAGGGAGATAGAGAGAGAGACTTCCATCAGTATTAGTATGAAACAGCTCTCTCTGATTTTCTATCCTCTAATTACCTTCCTCCACTCCCCCTCTCCACGGTTTTCCTCTACTCTCTCTCTCCACTTTCCCCTCCATCTTTGTTTTCTCATCCCTCCTGCATTCTGCGTCCCTCCAAATTGTCTGGGGAGTGAAGAGACACGCACGCACACGCACACACACACACACACACACACACACACACACACACACACACACACACACACACACACACACACACACACACACACACACACACACACACACACACACACACACACACACACACTGACAGAGACAGCACACTCCACAACACACAAACCCATTACAGCTATTGTCCAAAGCAACATCAGCAGTCTTGGCCACTCGTGCAGACATGACAAACAGTCGTGCAGGCATCAGTGTGTCAGAGTGAAGGGGAGGGTAGGAGTGTTTCTGTGCATGCATGTTTAACAGGTGAGAAGGCACATTGTCCTCTATGATAGCATTGTCTCTGGCACGGCAGAATCTACTGTATGTCTCAATCATCCTACCGCCATCCAGCCTTGTCCAGCCCCATCCAACCCCATCCATTAGGGCTCCTGAGTGGCACAGCAGTCTAAGGCACTACATCTCAGTGCTAGAGGCGTCACTACAGACAACGTATCACAACCGGCCTTGATTGGGAGTCCCATAGGGTGGCGCACAATTGGCCCAGCGTCTTCCGGGTTTGGCCAGTCTAGGCCGTCATCGTAAATAAGAAATTGTTCTTAACTGACTTGCCTAGTTAACTCAAGGTTAAATAAAAACATTAATAAATCCAACCACATCTGCCCCAATCCAAACCCATCCAGCCCCTATCCAAACCCATCCAGCCCCTATCCAAACCCATCCAGCCCCTATCCAAACCCATCCAGCCCCTATCCAAACCCATCCAGCCATATCCAACCCCATCCAGCCCCTATCCAAACCCATCCAGCCATATCCAACCCCATCCTGCCCCCTATCCAAAACCATCCAGCCCCTCTCCAGCCATATCCAACCCCATCTGCCCCTATCCTACCCTTTCCACCCCTATCCAAACCCATCCAGCCAAATCAAACCCCATCCAACCCCCCATCCAGCCCCTATCCAGCCATATCCAACCCCAGCCGCCCATATCCAAACCCATCCGCCCATATCCAAACCCATCCGCCCATATCCAAACCCATCCGCCCATACCCAAACCCATCCGCCCATATCCAAACCCATCCCCCCTACCCAACCCCATCTGCACATATCCAAACCCATCCGCCCCTATCCAAACCCATCCGCCCCTATGCAAACCCATCCGCCCCTATCCAAACCCATCCGCCCCTATCCAAACCCATCCAGCCCCTATCAAAACCCATACGCCCATATCCAACCCCAACTGCCCCTATCCAACCCCATCTGCCCCTATCCAACCCCATCCGCCCCTATCCAAACCCATCCAGCCCCATCCTCCCCTATCCAAACCCATCTGCCCCTATCCAAACCCATCCGCCCCTATCCAAACACATCCAGCCATATCCAACCCCATCCAGCCCCATCCTCCCCTATCCAAACCCATCTGCCCCTATCCAAACCCATCCGCCCCTATCCAAACTCATCCAGCCATATCCAACCATATCCAAACCCATCCAGCCATATCCAACCCCATCCGCCCCTATCCAAACCCATCCGCCCCTATCCAAACCCATCCAGCCATATCCAAACCCATCCGCCCCTATCCAAACCCCATCCGCCCCTATCCAAACCCCATCCGCCCCTATCCAGCCATATCCAACCCCATCCATCCCTATCCAAACCCATCTGCCCCTATCCAGCCATATCAAGCCATATCCAACCCCATCTGCCCCTATCCAAACACATCCAGACCCTATCCAACCCCAACCGCCCCTATCCAAACACATCCAGCCCCCATCCAGCCCTATCCAGCCATATCCAACCCCGTCCACCCCTATCCATACCCATCTGCCCCTATCCAGCCATATCATACCATATCCAACCCCATCCGCCCCTATCCAAACACATCCAGCCCCTATCCAACCCCAACCGCCCCTATCCAAACCCATCCAGCCCCTATCCAGCCATATCCAACCCCATCCTGCCCCCTATCCAAACCCATCCAGCCCCATCCAGCTCCTATCCAGCCATATCGAGCCCCATCCAGCCCCCAATCCAAACACATCCAGCCCCATCCAGCCCCTATACAGCCATATCCAACCCCAGCCAGCCCCATCCAGTGCCAACAGAACAGGGGCCAGGCTTCTCTACCAAGGTCCTCTCCATCTCCTCTTCCTCCCCCTGCACAGCACATAACCACAGCTCTCCTCTCCTTTGCATAATTACCCTGGTAATTGTGGAGTAATTGACTGCATCACCTGCTCCAGGGAAGCTCTGGTGTTAATAAACAGCTGGAATGTACACCACATGTTGTTGGAGAGAGAGGGAGAGCATATTGGGGAGAGAGTACGGATTGGGTAGAGGGTGGGGAGGTGAGAGGGAGAGCATATTGGGGAGAGAGTACGGATTGGGTAGAGGTTGGAGAGGTGAGAGGGAGAGCATATTGGAGAGAGAGTACGGATTGGGTAGAGGGTGGGGAGGTGAGAGGGAGAACATATTGGGGAGAGAGGACAGGTTGGATAGAGGATGGTGAGGAGGAGAGAGAGTGAGCTTGGAAGGGGGAGAGATGGAGAGATGGAGAAAAGAAGAGGCATGTTTGCATGCTAATACAGGCAGCTACGTAGCTAACGACAGTGTATTGGGATTAGGAACATCTCATTCATTTGTTATGGAAGTGTATGCACAATTATTTGGCCTATGGAAAGAGATTAGTGAGTGGGATATAAGTACTGAGAGAAGGAGATGTATAGAGAGAGCGGGAGAGAGAGAGGGAGAGGCCTCTCAGAGATATTGCCATTAAGGAACTCTGATGAATCGACACGTGCAGAGTAGAGAAAAGCAGAGTATAATAGGGCAGAGTAGAGTAGAGCAGAGAAAAGCAGAGTATAATAGGGCAGAGTAGAGCAGAGAAAAGCAGAGTATAATAGGGCAGAGTAGAGCAGAGAAAAGCAGAGTATAATAGGGCAGAGTAGAGTAGAGCAGAGAAAAGCAGAGTATAATAGAGCAGAGTAGAGCAGAGAAAAGCAGAGTATAATAGGGCAGAGTAGAGTAGAGCAGAGAAAAGCAGAGTATAATAGGGCAGAGTAGAGTAGAGCAGAGAAAAGCAGAGTATAATAGAGCAGAGTAGAGCAGAGAAAAGCAGAGTATAATAGGGCAGAGTAGAGTAGAGCAGAGAAAAGCAGAGTATAATAGGGCAGAGTAGAGCAGAGGAAAGCAGAGTATAATAGGGCAGAGTAGAGTAGAGCAGAGAAAAGCAGAGTATAATAGGGCAGAGTAGAGCAGAGAAAAGCAGAGTATAATAGGGCAGAGTAGAGCAGAGGAAAGCAGAGTATAATAGGGCAGAGTAGAGTAGAGCAGAGAAAAGCAGAGTATAATATAGGGCAGAGTAGAGTAGAGCAGAGAAAATCAGAGTATAATAGAGCAGAGTAGAGCAGAGAAAAGCAGAGTATAATAGGGCAGAGTAGAGTAGAGCAGAGAAAATCAGAGTATAATAGAGCAGAGTAGAGCAGAGAAAAGCAGAGTATAATAGGGCAGAGTAGAGTAGAGCAGAGAAAAGCAGAGTATAATAGGGCAGAGCAGAGTATTTTTTTAAAATTTTATCGGGCAAGTCAGTTAAGAACAAATTCTTATTTTCAATGACGGCCGAGGAACAGTGGGTTAACTGCCTGTTCAGGGGCAGAACAACAGATTTGTACCTTGTCAGCTCGGGGATTTGAACTTGCAACCTTCCGGTTACTAGTCTAACGCTCTAACCACTAGGCTACCCTAGTAGAGTAGAGTATAGCAGAGTAGAGTAGATCAGAGTATAGCAGAGTATAATAGGGCAGAGTAGAGTAGAGCAGAGAAAAGCAGAGTATAATAGGGCAGAGTAGAGCAGAGAAAAGCAGAGTATAATAGGGCAGAGTAGAGTAGAGCAGAGAAAAGCAGAGTATAATATAGGGCAGAGTAGAGTAGAGCAGAGAAAATCAGAGTATAATAGAGCAGAGTAGAGCAGAGAAAAGCAGAGTATAATAGGGCAGAGTAGAGTAGAGCAGAGAAAAGCAGAGTATAATAGGGCAGAGTAGAGTAGAGCAGAGAAAAGCAGAGTATAATAGGGCAGAGTAGAGCAGAGAAAAGCAGAGTATAATAGGGCAGAGTAGAGTAGAGCAGAGAAAAGCAGAGTATAATAGGGCAGAGTAGAGTAGAGCAGAGAAAAGCAGAGTATAATAGGGCAGAGTAGAGTAGAGCAGAGGAAAGCAGAGTATAATAGGGCAGAGTAGAGTAGAGCAGAGAAAAGCAGAGTATAATAGGGCAGAGTAGAGTAGAGCAGAGAAAAGCAGAGTATAATAGGGCAGAGTAGAGTAGAGCAGACAAAAGCAGAGTATAATAGAGCAGAGCAGAGTATAGTAGAGCAGAGTATTTTTTTTTATTTTACCGGGCAAGTCAGTTAAGAACAAATTCTTATCTTCAATGACGGCCGAGGAACAGTGGGTTAACTGCCTGTTCAGGGGCAGAACAACAGATTTGTACCTTGTCAGCTCGGGGATTTGAACTTGCAACCTTCCGGTTACTAGTCCAACGCTCTAACCACTAGGCTACCCTAGTAGAGTAGAGTATAGCAGAGTAGAGTAGATCAGAGTATAGCAGAGCAGAGTATAGTAGAGCAGAGTATAGTAGAGTATAGTAGAGTAGAGCAGAGTAGAGCTGAGTATAGCAGAGCAGAGTATAGTAGAGTAGAGCAGAGTATAGTAGAGCAGCGTATAGTAGAGTATAGTAGAGTAGATCAGAGTATAGTAGAGTAGAGCTGAGTATAGTAGAGCAGAGTATAGTAGAGCAGAGTTTAGTAGAGCAGTACAGAGTAGAGCAGAGCCGAGTATTATAGAGCAGATTATAATAGAGTAGACTATAGTAGAGCAGGGTATAGTAGAGTAGAGCAGAGTATAGTAGAGTAGAGCAGAGTATAGTATAGCAGAGCAGAGTAGAGTACAGTAGAGCAGAGCGGAGTAGAGCAGAGTATAGTAGAGTAGAGTTTAGCAGAGTATAGTAGAGTAGAGCAGAGTAGGCCCAGTTAGACCCAACAGCCAGCAGCCAGCAGCCAGGCCCCAAACCCTCATACGTACCCCAGGACCTCAGCTCGCCAGCTCTGCTGTCTTCAATTAGAACAACCTTGATTTGATTCCCTCGGCTGTGCCCTCTGAAGGGGTGAGGAGGAGGGGTGAGGAGGATGGCATGATTGATGTGGCGAGTGGGTTTTTAGGGAGGGGGTGTGTGCCCCGCCTGGGGGACAGCAGGCGATCAGTGTGACCAATCTGTAATGGAGGGTGAGTGGGCGTACTGGCGTAGGGCAAAGGCGTATTGCCCGGCTCTTATTGAGGCTGTCAATCATTGCCTCTCCTTTCAAGACTAGCTGTTATATTTTCCCTGTCTGTTCAGAGATGAAATGAGTTGGAGTAATTCATGTTCTATCTATCATGACATCTGGAAATACCAGCCTTCTTCTCCTCACAATCATTGACCTCGCCGGGCGACCTCAGCCATCTTTCAAATCTCTGTTGCAAAACACTCCATTTTCATAAACCATCCTATGTTTACTAATCCTTCCTGCAGGTAATGGTCATGTAATTGTGCTGGGACTGTGGTCAGCAAAGGTTATTTACATATTGTGAGCTAGCTTAGAGAAGGTGCTCATTCTCTGTAGAAATAATGAATACATTTTTGAGGGAACAATTTGATAGTTTTGTGCCATCCTCCTACTATTACCGTGTTTTCATCACTTTATTCAATCCATAGTATAATATAAAGTTCTATCTTGCAACATTAAGCCCAAATATTGTAATGCATGGCCAAGATACGTCCTTAACCCTTTTCACTCCACCTCCCTACTCTGACAGTCTCCCACGATCATTCATCAACATCTTGGTCAAAAAATGGGTCAAGTCAAGTAAGTGTCCCAATTCAGCAGTTTTGAAATGCAGTTACTAATGATATTTCCGTAGCGGGTCCATGGTTGGCTGTTTTCCACACAACTGTCCTTCCTGTTCCATTGTGTGTTGTGTGGCTGGATGGCCAGCTAATGGAGTGCCTCAGATTAATTAGTGGGGCTAACACCCTCCAAACACATCCTCCTCAAGGTCAGTGGCTGACTGGTGCTATTCGCTAACGCTACATTACCCATATCCAGGGGCTTTAACTTGCTAAACGCAACAACAACAAAGAGCTTATTGCGTGTCGATTACCACAATGCTAACAAAATTAGCACAAGCGCAAATGAAAATGAATGAATTGCAAAGACAGGAGATACAGTTCATAAAGCTATTCATATATAGGAAGGAGCTACCGAATATCATCTTTGATGAGTTTGGACATTTACATACCAATGTGAACAAGAGACATTGTGCAAATGAACAAAGTTATGGCGCATAATGTAACAGGTGAAATGAAGAATGCAATCAGCTTTATCTCCTGACGTATTGGACAAGATGACTGCAGGTATTTACTTAGAAAGTAGCTACAAATATTACAATGTATTTACGTTCTTTAAACGATATTGATGTTATTGAAAAACCATCCCGTGGCTATACGTCCCAAGCCCAAATGGCACCCTATTCCCGATACAGTGCACTACTTTTGACCAAGGCCCAAGGGAATAGGGTGCCATTTGGGGGGCACTTTAATATAGCCTCAAGCTAGCTGGATGACTATCGCGAAGCACACAAGAGGATCAGTCTGGGTCGGAGGGGTTTTGCTTGAAAGGAAGAGATTGGCTTTTAAAGTGGAATCTCTGACCATTGATGTTCTGACTGGCTTCCATCTCCCCGACTGACTCCAAGTGTCCATTTGTGCATCTCTGTCTGTTGAGACACCACTCTGACTCATTCAGTCAACAGTGCAGTCCTTTGTTATTTATTGAGTGGTTATTTACCTCTGCCATTTGAAGAGGGCTTATAATACAATAGCTCTTACATGGAACAAAGTGCTGTTTACTGAATGTGTTGGGCTGAAAAACACTTCCAAATGTATGTAATCTGAATATCACCAAGCTGCTTTCTAAAACATAGAGGATAATATCTGAAGGGCTGCGTTGCTTTGTCCGGGTCCTGTTTTCAGGTGGCCAATACTAAAAAGGCAAAATGACTCAAGGGAGAGGATTACTAATACAGACACACACTAAAAGATTTGACTGAACACATGCAGACGCACACACACATACACATATTCTCACACGCACAATCTCACACGTACCCATACACACCTACTCACACAAGCGAGAGTATGCACACGTCCACCCACACACTTGCCATGTGTTGGCTGAAATGTCAACCTGTGTGCTTGGCAGCCTCCTCTCCTCCTGAAGAGACGGCTCTCTCTCTCTCTCTCTCTCTCTCTCTCTCTCTCTCTCTCTCTCTCTCTCTCTCTCTCTCTCTCTCTCTCTCTCTCTCTCTCTCTCTCTCTCTCTCTCTCTCTCTCTCTCTCTCTCTCTCTCTCTCTCTCTCGCTCTTCTTACTTCACAGCAGCACCTGGTGGTGACAGAAAGCACAGGGGAAAGTAAAACGCTAATGCCACAGTGGAGAGGACAGGACAAGGACAGAAAGCACAGTGGATAACACAGCACTCAGCCCCACAGTGGAGAGGACAGGACAAGGACAGAAAGCACAGTGGATAACACAGCACTCAGTCCCACAGTGGAGAGGAGACAAGCACTCCCTGCTGCACAAATATCCAGCCCTGAACTCAGCGCCCCCGCAACCCACCCGGTCTTGTCACACACATGCCTGTCAACTCACTTTGAATTGAGGACTTTCTAGCCCTGCCAAAGTTTGGAAGGATTTCAGATATTACTTCTGAAGCTAAGTAGTATAATGAATGAAAAGCCACCTTCCCAAATTGATTTCCAACGGAATCAAACCCTCAGTATTCAATTATGTCCTGGAGTTGGCCACGGAGGAACTTTAAAGTTATGAAGATGGAGGCAGGAGGAAGGTGACGACACAGTAGAATGTAAATGACTTGCCCCTCCCTGGTGTGGTGTGGTGATGTGTCAGAGCAGGTGGTCCGGTGGAGGCTGTATCTGTGGCTGATGAATGAGCTGTTGAAGTGCGCCCATTGGTACACGCCCAGCCAGCTAGCTGGTGGCAGCTCACATTCTGCCTAGTTAAGAATTTGTCCCCCTATGCCAGGCTGGCGTAATTGAAGAAATCATCCCATGGACAGGTTCTAGACTAGACAGGGTGTTACATTGGACTAGAGCTGTCAGCCTGGGTTCAACCTAACCACTCTGCAACATCAATATAGCATGACCAGAATTACTGCTCCAATTTGAAAATTAATGTTTGATTATAGGATTTCAGATTAATACAAAATTCCTAACATACTGTTTCTCAACAAGTAATTCAGCTCAGTCAATAATAGTTCAGTGACCATTACATCTTTGTTAATGCAAATGCTATCCATTGAAAACCTTTCTTTCTGTATCTAAATATGATTTCTCAATTTAAAAAACACTAGTGCTGCATACGTCGTTTTGGCCTGGCAAACTGTAGACTGTTGTTTAGCGATTCGTGTTTGAAAAGACAAGCAGACAAAGTGGGCCGGCAACATAAGGCCTGAGCCATGATTGGTTATCTACGCAGGGACCAGTGGCTTTTTTATTGTATCAGAGCAGGAGCACAATTATCAGTAAATTACAGAAACCTGTCCTGTCAGAGATATCAAGCAACACATTAATCAAGCCATTGACACAGCAATTGTGTTCCAAAAAACAAGTGGCCTTCAGACCCTGGCCCTGCCTGTCTGCCTGCTTGCTGCTACGTGTATCGAATGTTTGGCTTAACTAATTAACGTCTGAACGCAATTAGAGCGCACTATCTCTGAAATTAGGCCTGCCATAGTGTTAATTACATAATTACTGAAGATGTCAGCTCGGCAGGGGGGGTGGAGGGAGGGAAAATGAGCTATGGGGGAGGCTTTGCTTTCAGGGGGTGAACTATAGACGATTCATGATCCTGGGGTTTGTGGGAAAATATTGCCTTTGCCAAGTTAATTTTGAAAAGGCCACATATTTAGAGGGAAAGACAACAAGCCTGACCTTTCTGGAAAACAACCTACGTTTCTACTCTGTCTTTCTCTCTTTCTTTCTGTCTGGATTTATTCAAAGTTTGTTCTCATTAGCTGCAGGTGTTTGCTGTCTAACATAACGCTGCTTGTTTTGTTATAGTACCAGACAGGGACTGTTCCTCCTCCATGAATCTGTAGTTTACCAATTAGAACTGTATGGATGGCTTTCATCCCCGAGGTCTCATGCCATGCATGACATGTTACGTTATAGTCGCGGGTTGAGAACAAGTTGAATTCATCACCACTTTAACACTTTAACATCACTAGCCTTTTAGATTGACCTAACGTACGGTTTAGTTTCCAGACATCTTAGTCTAGGTTTGGAGGTGCCAGGGGTACGGAGCAGCGTTCAAGGGGGCACATACAGGCAAGGTGCCGGCGGGCCAGGGAGTCCCCCAGAATGAGATGCAGATGAGCAGCGATGCTGTATAATCAAGCTTCATTACTACTGTCCCAGAGACAGGGAGGGGGTCACCGCCACAGCTGTTCCAGCACCGACACAACCTCTTCTTCAACCCCCGTCTCTCTCGTCCTGTCTGTCCTCTCCAGCCACAGCCTGACAACCAGCCATGCAATCAGCCTCACCCATTCTCTCTTCCTACAAAGCAACAGAGAGTCTCAGTCCCCAAACCTACCCTTACATCCACCCTATGCTTCAGTAGTCTGCTGTTTTCACAGGAAATTAGCCAGATGTCCCAGAGGTAGATCTCCTGCATAGTAAGAGATACTGTATGTCCTAGCTATCTGGCAAGGTGTTATGCAGCTTTGCATTCATTTGCTACTCCCTGCTCCCTGATGGCCCAGTTTCCTGGGACTGTGACCGCTCTATGACTGAGTCTCTGTGACTGAGTCTCTGTGACTGAGTCTCTGTGACTGCTGTATGACTGAGTCTCTGTGACTGAGCCTCTGTGACTGCTGCAGGACTGAGTCTCTTTGACTTCTGCGTGGCTGAGTCTCTGTGACTGCTTAGTGACTGAGTTTCTGTGACTACTGTGTGACTGAGTCTCTGTGACGGAGTCTCTGTGACTGCTGTGTGACCGAGTCTCTGTGACTGCTGCGTGACTGAGTCTCTGTGACTACTCTGTTGCTGAGTCTCTGTGACTGCTGTGTGACTGAGTCTCTGTGACTGCTGTGTGACTGAGTCTATGTGACTGCTGTGTGACTGAGTCTCTGTGACTCTTGTGTGACTGTGACTCCCTTGTCATCCTTTCCAGCCACTGCTGGCTCTCCTCTCATACTAACTTATACAGTGGCTGTCACTTTGACTGTGCAAGAAAAGTGTTTCTCAAAATAGACCTTAGGCCTACACATTCCACTTCAAATACTTAGCAGTAAACTTCTTCTAGATAGGTTGGAGATTGCATCCTATCCATCCTTTCGATGGCTGGTGCAGGGGAGTGTTGCTTATTGATTTTAGTTTATATATTTATAATACTTTTTATTTATTGGTTTTAGATCACAACAGAATCACAACAAAATATATATATATACATTTAAGTATTTATAACAAGCACATATAACAATCAGTATTAAATAAAACAATATCATTGTTGACCCTAAGAAGTAATGACAGGACCTAAATAATAATAAAAATGTCAGAAGTGTTGCTTATTCAGTTAAATAGTTTCATGAATATATATAATGTTCATGAGTCTTTAGAGGTGACTTTAAGGTCAAATAGTCACTCTTCTACCGATATGTCTTTCTACCCCTCATCCAGTGTCTGAAGAGTGTGCTCTCTTGCCCCGTATGGCCAGCCCAGTGCTGGTTGAAAGAGTAGAGGTGGGGAGTGATTACCTTGAAGCCAGTCCCAGCCCAGTGCTGGTTGAAAGAGTAGAGGTGGGGATTGATTACCTTGAAGCCAGTCCCAGCCCAGTGCTGGTTGAAAGAGTAGAGGTTGGGAGTGATTACCTTGAAGCCAGTCCAAGCCCAGTGCTGGTTGAAAGAGTAGAGGTGGGGTGTGATTACCTTGAAACCAGTCCCAGCCCAGTGCTGGTTGAAAGAGTAGAGGTGGGGAGTGATTACCTTGAAGCCAGTCCCAGCCCAGTGCTGGTTGAAAGAGTAGGGGTGGGGAGTGATTACCTTGAAGCCAGTCCCAGCCCAGTGCTGGTTGAAAGAGTAGAGGTGGGGAGTGATTACCTTGAAGCCAGTCCCAGCCCAGTGCTGGTTGAAAGAGTAGAGGTGGGGAGTGATTACCTTGAAGCCAGTCCAAGCCCAGTGCTGGTTGAAAGAGTAGAGGTGGGGTGTGATTACCTTGAAACCAGTCCCAGCCCAGTGCTGGTTAAAAGAGTAGAGGTGGGGAGTGATTACCTTGAAGCCAGTCCAAGCCCAGTGCTGGTTGAAAGAGTAGAGGTGGGGTGTGATTACCTTGAAACCAGTCCCAGCCCAGTGCTGGTTGAAAGACTAGAGGTGGGGAGTGATTACCTTGAAGCCAGTCCCAGCCCAGTGCTGGTTGAAAGAGTAGGGGTGGGGAGTGATTACCTTGAAGCCAGTCCCAGCCCAGTGCTGGTTGAAAGAGTAGAGGTGGGGAGTGATTACCTTGAAGTCAGTCCCAGCCCAGTGCTGGTTGAAAGAGTAGAGGTGGGGAGTGATTACCTTGAAGCCAGTCCCAGCCCAGTGCTGGTTGAAAGAGTAGAGGTGGGGAGTGATTACCTTGAAGCCAGTCCCAGCCCAGTGCTGGTTGAAAGAGTAGAGGTGGGGAGTGATTACCTTGAAGCCAGTCCCAGCCCAGTACTGGTTGAAAGAGTAGAGGTGGGGAGTGATTACCTTGAAACCAGTCCCAGCCCAGTGCTGGTTGAAAGAGTAGAGGTGGGGAGTGATTACCTTGAAGCCAGTCCCAGCCCAGTGCTGGTTGAAAGAGTAGAGGTGGGGAGTGATTACCTTGAAGCCAGTCCCAGCCCAGTGCTGGTTGAAAGAGTAGAGGTGGGGAGTGATTACCTTGAAGCCAGTCCCAGCCCAGTACTGGTTGAAAGAGTAGAGGTGGGGAGTGATTACCTTGAAACCAGTCCCAGCCCAGTGCTGGTTAAAAGAGTAGAGGTGGGGAGTGATTACCTCGAAGCCAGTCCAAGCCCAGTGCTGGTTGAAAGAGTAGAGGTGGGGTGTGATTACCTTGAAACCAGTCCCAGCCCAGTGCTGGTTGAAAGACTAGAGGTGGGGAGTGATTACCTTGAAGCCAGTCCCAGCCCAGTGCTGGTTGAAAGAGTAGGGGTGGGGAGTGATTACCTTGAAGCCAGTCCCAGCCCAGTGCTGGTTGAAAGAGTAGAGGTGGGGAGTGATTACCTTGAAGCCAGTCCCAGCCCAGTGCTGGTTGAAAGAGTAGAGGTGGGGAGTGATTACCTTGAAGCCAGTCCCAGCCCAGTGCTGGTTGAAAGAGTAGAGGTGGGGAGTGATTACCTTGAAGCCAGTCCCAGCCCAGTGCTGGTTGAAAGAGTAGAGGTGGGGAGTGATTACCTTGAAGCCAGTCCCAGCCCAGTGCTGGTTGAAAGAGTAGAGGTGGGGAGTGATTACCTTGAAGCCAGTCCCAGCCCAGTGCTGGTTGAAAGAGTAGAGGTGGGGAGTGATTACCTTGAAGCCAGTCCCAGCCCAGTGCCGGTTGAAAGAGTAGAGGTGGGGAGTGATTACCTTGAAGCCAGTCCCAGCCCAATCCCACCTCAGCCCCACAGCTTTATGTCTCTCTGACCACAGGCTCTGTATTTATCACACCAAGCTTTATGGGGGCAGTAAAAAAAAGTCCCTTGATGAATTTGATGGGCTTATGAAAACATTTTCAGCCGCCTCTAACTCTCTGGCTGGTTCTCTGGGTTCTGCTGGGAGCGAGGCTCCCCTTCAGAGCACCTGCTTTTCTTCATCTTCATTCTCCTGCGTTTCGCCTCCTCATATTTAACCTCCTCATCTTTAACCTCCTCTTTTTCCTCCTCATCCTCCACCCCCTCGGGGAGTGCAGGGGAGTGCAGGGGAGTGCAGGGGAGTGCAGTGAGAGTGAGGGGCTGAATTGGACAGTGGACAGGCAGGTAGCCTGGCAGATAGAGAAGCGGGTCAGAAACCGGTTTGAATCTGAGCTCAGTTGGGAAAATCTGGTGCAGAGTTAGCCTACAACCGGAGGGTTGCTGGCATCATCCTAGATGCCATCACTTGCCCTACCGTTGTGCCCTTGAGTAAGGCACTTAAACCCCTACAATTGCTCCAGGGGCGCTGCACTGTAGCTGAGCCATTCATTCCGGCCACTCGGTGTGTATCTCGGGGGGTTGTGAGCATAAAGACACATTTCTGTTGTCTGTAAGTTCGTGGATAATAAAGTACATAGTAGGTAAGACTTCTGGTGACTGAACGGGTACACACCTATTTAAAGAGGAACTCAGTAGATCCAGGCCTACTTAATGTGGATTTTGACACCCTCGGTGCATTGTAGTGTTATGTGAGGTGGTCCACCACCTCCAGTTAATTCTCCAACACCCTCTCAACTCCATCTTGTGTATCCCCAAGAGTGTGCTCACCACACCAGTCCAGAGGTTTCTACAGCGGACCTCTTTCCATCAACAGAAGGGTTTTAAGGACAGTTGGGTTCAAGCTGTTGGAGCGAGTCAGTGAAATGGGTCAGATAGTGGCCCATTTTCCCCTACAGTAACTCTCCTCTCCTCCATCGCCACGGGAGAACAGAAGGTGGATGTCAGTCACAGTGGGGGAGCCCTGGGAGAGGGAGGGAGAGGAGAGGCTGGCTCCCCTCGGGAGCTGTCCCCATGAAGAATCGCTGAAGCAGGGAATTCAACGTCCCAAGACTCCTGCAGCAAGACAAAGGACTGTCCGTCTGCTCCTTCTGTCTCCTCACTCTGGGCTTGCATCCCATATGGCACCCTATTCCCTATGTAGTGCAGTACTTCCACCGGCCCTGGTGAAAAGTAGTGCACTATAAAGGGAATAGGGTGCCATATGAGACGCTGGGCTACTGTAGCTCAGGCTGCAGATCACTGGGGACCCAGTCAGCAAAGTGGCTCTTAGAGCTGCTGTTCCCTACTAGCTCACTACAGGACGACTACTGGAGTCACTGTGTGTCTTTTCTTACCGACTCTCTTCACCAGAAAGGGATGTTTATATTGCGTCTGACACAGCATCTTCCAACTGGCCATTAAAGCTTTGCTCCTTTATTGTCCTAAAAGGGAAGTCTAGTGTCTAGAGCTGTTGGTGCAGATAGTGACTGCTTTTAAATGAACAAATAACAAAAGTTATGGCTTTAAGTCCCATGCTAAATGGAGCCGTGCAGCTTCGCTCCCTGAAATGTCCCGTTTCCAGTGGTCCCCACCTAATACAGTGAATGGAGGATGCTCGTTGTCCAGTCAGCCTCGCTCCACTGCTGCCAGTTCATACTGACAACGACCTCCCGCCCAGTGGGAAGAGAGGAAAATAGTATAGTAGTATATGCCATTTAGCAGACGCTTTTATCCAAAGCGACTTACAGTCATGTGTGCATACATTCTACGTATGGGTGGTCCCGGGAATCGAACCCACTACCCTGGCGTTACAAGCGCCATGCTCTACCAACTGAGCTACAGAAGGACCACGAAAACACACCACACACAGCTAGCCACGTCTGAAGTCTCACTCCTGCAGGTGGAAGGGGGGCAGGTGGACGATGAAGGCAGAACTCTCCCATCTGTCCCGTCCCACGAGTGTAAACTTCTTCATTCTGTTGGCTGGCCCATGAAATATGAACAGTGTTTCTTCCCCTCTGAATAAGCCAATAGAGTAGTAAAGGGTGAGCTCTGTCTCATACTATGTTTAATGCATGCCCCCACGGGCTGAGGCTTTGTTTGAAAAATTGTGCCCTTCTCTCTCTCTCTCTCTCTCTCTCTCTCTCTCTCTCTCTCTCTCTCTGGATCTCTCTCTTGTCTCTCATCTCTCTCTCTTTCTCTCTCTTTCTCTCTCTCTCTCTCTCTCTCTCTCTCTCTCTCTCTCTCTCTCTCTCTCTCCTGGATCTCTCTCTCTCTGTTTGACTCTCTCTTGTCTCTCATATCTCTCTTTCTCTCTCTCTTTCTCTCTCTCTCTCTCTCTTCTCTCTCTCTCTCTCTCTCTCTCTCTCTGTTTGACTCTCTCTTGTCTCTCATCTCTCTCTCTCTCTCTTTCTCTCTCTCTCTTTCTCTTTCTCTCTCTGTTTGACTCTCTTGTCTCTCTCTCCCTCTCTGTTTCACTCTCTCCTGCATCTCTCTCTCTCTCTCTCTCTCTGTTTGACTCTTGTCTCTCTCTCTCTCTCTCTGTTTGACTCTCTTGTCTCTCTCTCTCTCTGTTTGACTCTCTTCTCTCTCTCTCTCTCTCTCTCTCTCTCTCTCTCTCTCTCTCTCTCTCTCTCTCTCTCTCTCTCTCTCTCTCTCTCTCTCTCTGTTTGACTCTCTTGTCTCTCTCTCTCTCTCTCTCTGTTTGACTCTCTCTTGTCTCTATTATTCTCTTTATCTAGCTATCCCTTTTTCTCTGTGCTGCTAGAGGAGAACGAGAGAGAGAGAGGGAGATTGAAGTCAGTCAGTGTGTTTCAGGAGGCTATATGTCCAGATGGCCAGTGTGTTGGCTCTACCACCACCTCACTCAGTTGTCTATCCGCTAGCTAGCAGGGTTTCCATAAAGCACACACACACACACACTCTGCACAGCACAGAGGAAATGGCTCTTCTTCGGGGATATCTGTTTTATGAGGCATGCAGGCAGCTTTCTCATCTGTTAGCTGTTTTCTCCCCTCAAATCGCACACGCGCACACACACACACACACACACACACACACACACACACACACACACACACACACACACACACACACACACACACACACACACACACACACACACACACACACACACACACACACACACACACACGCACACATGAAAACGATCCCTCTCATGGCGGAACAACAACAGACCAGCCTTAAAGAGAGGTGGTGGCTATTACTAAAATAGTAGACAACATGAATTAATGAAACAGATGCTCAGCTATCTGCATCAGGTTTCATTGAGCAGGAGTTGAATGCTGTTTTTCACTCCGCATTGGGAATGAAATCCAAAACTGCTGATTTTCACTGCGTCACTCACAGCTCCACAACCATATTGGTCAGAGACATATTTGGTTCATGAAGTAAGGTATTCCGCTCCACCAGACACTGAGAGAATAGGTTTATGGAAATCCCAAGGTGCTGTCTCTCCACCCAACATGTGTCCACCAATCCACTAGCATCTGGATAATATTTGATTGAGCGTTTTAACCAGAGCGCCTAACACCCATTTGGAACCTCACAGAGTAGAAAAATCTTTCCGATGTAATTCAATTAGCTTAAATAATATTATTAACTTCTTAATAATGATTCATGTAAAACTAATACCATTTATGTAGTCTTATTACTGTATAAGAATTCGGCTTGGATGTGTAATTGTACTTTGCAGGTACATTCTTATAACCAAGTAGCTGTTTTTTACCGCGCCCATGAATACCTCCAGAAGAAGTAGTGGCGCGTCAGTCGTCAGGGATCTATTTTATCTCTCAGGTTACTTGTTTACTGCACTTTATTTTCTTCCCTTTTTTACCAAAAGGACAAACCGCTCCTACCCTCCACTCAGCCTTAGAAAGCCGCTGAGTCTGACAACACACACTTTGTATAGGTCTTCCTGTTGACTTTTTTTCTTATTAAAACAAATGGCAACTGTGGGGACCCAAAGAGAAAAGTGCTGAAAAGTTGACATTTAGCTTAAATGGATCTGGAATGGGGAGAGTGGGAGGGAGGACGGAAGGCAGCAATAACAATGCTGGAGGGAAACTGGGCCTCCACTCTCCTCCTCTCATCGTCCTCCCGCTAAAACAAGATTGATGGGCTCCTGAAGCCCATCATATCTTAGCTGCTGATGTGCGCCGTGGGTGCTTTATGTGGCCGTGGGTGCTTTATGTGGCCGTGGGTGCTTTATGTGCTCGTGGGTGCTTTATGTGCTCGTGGGTGCTTTATGTGGTCGTGGGTGCTTTATGTGGTCGTGGGTGCTTTATGTGGTCGTGGGTGCTTTATGTGGCCGTGGGTGCTTTATGTGGTCGTGGGTGCTTTATGTGGCCGTGGGTGCGTTATGTGGCCGTGGGTGCTTTATGTGCTCGTGGGTGCTTTATGTGCTCGTGGGTGCTTTATGAGCTCGTGGGTGCTTTATGTGGTCGTGGGTGCTTTATGTGGCCGTGGGTGCTTTATGTGGTCGTGGGTGCTTTATGTGGTCGTGGGTGCTTTATGTGGCCGTGGGTGCTTTATGTGGTCGTGGGTGCTTAATGTGGTCGTGGGTGCTTTATGTGGTCGTGGGTGCTTTATGTGGTTGTGGGTGCTTTATGTGGTCGTGGGTGCTTTAGGTGGTCGTGGGTGCTTTATGTGGCCGTGGGTGCTTTATGTGGCCGTGGGTGCTTTATGTGCTCGTGGGTGCTTTATGTGGTCGTGGGTGCTTTATGTGGTCGTGGGTGCTTTATGTGGTCGTGGGTGCTTTATGTGGCCGTGGGTGCTTTATGTGATCGTGGGTGCTTTATGTGGCCGTGGGTGCGTTATGTGGCCGTGGGTGCTTTATGTGGCCGTGGGTGCTTTATGTGCTCGTGGGTGCTTTATGTGGCCGTGGGTGCTTTATGTGGCCGTGGGTGCTTTATGTGGTCGTGGGTGCTTTATGTAGTCGTGGGTGCTTTATGTGGTCGTGTGTGCTTTATGTGGCCGTGGGTGCTTTATGTGGTCGTGGGTGCTTTATGTGGTCGTGGGTGCTTTATGAGCTCGTGGGTGCTTTATGTGGTCGTGGGTGCTTTATGTGGTCGTGGGTGCTTTATGTGGTCGTGGGTGCTTTAGGTGGTCGTGGGTGCTTTATGTGGCCGTGGGTGCTTTATGTGGTCGTGGGTGCTTTATGTGGTCGTGGGTGCTTTATGTGGTCATCGGTGCTTTATGTGGTCGTGGGTG
The DNA here is from genome assembly GCF_023373465.1 of Oncorhynchus keta. Classification (NCBI taxonomy): domain Eukaryota; kingdom Metazoa; phylum Chordata; class Actinopteri; order Salmoniformes; family Salmonidae; genus Oncorhynchus; species Oncorhynchus keta. The sequence goes on from NC_068447.1 coordinate 35,419,333, forward strand.
CTTTATGTGGTTTTGGGTGCTTTATGTGGTCGTGGGTGCTTTATGTGGCCGTGGGTGCTTTATGTGGTTTTGGGTGCTTTATGTGGTCGTGGGTGCTTTATGTGGTCGTGGGTGCTTTATGTGGCCGTGGGTGCTTTATGTGGTCGTGGGTGCTTTATGTGGTCGTGGGTGCTTTATGTGGTCGCGGGTGCTTTATGTGGGATTGAGGGCTTTATGTGGTCGTGGGTGCTTTATGTGGTCGTGGGTGCTTTATGTGGCCGTGGGTGCTTTATGTGGCCGTGGGTGCTTTATGTGGTCGTGGGTGCTTTATGTGGTCTTGGGTGCTTTATGTGGTCGTGGGTGCTTTATGTGGTCGTGGGTGCTTTATGTGGTCGTGGGTGCTTTATGTGGTCGTGGGTGCTTTATGTGGTCGTGGGTGCTTTATGTGGTCGTGGGTGCTTTATGAGGTCGTGGGTGCTTTATGTGGTCGTGGGTGCTTTATGTGGTCGCGAGTGCTTTATGTGGGATTGAGGGCTTTATGTGGTCGTGGGTGCTTTATGTGGTCGTGGGTGCTTTATGTGGCCGTGGGTGCTTTATGTGGCCGTGGGTGCTTTATGTGGTCGTGGGTGCTTTATGTGGTTTTGGGTGCTTTATGTGGTCGTGGGTGCTTTATGTGGTCGTGGGTGCTTTATGTGGCCGTGGGTGCTTTATGTGGTCGTGGGTGCTTTATGTGGTCGTGGGTGCTTTATGTGGTCGTGGGTGCTTTATGTGGTCGTGGGTGCTTTATGTGGTCGTGGGTGCTTTATGTGGTCGTGGGTGCTTTATGTGGTCGTGGGTGCTTTATGTGGTCGCGAGTGCTTTATGTGGGATTGAGGGCTTTATGTGGTCGTGGGTGCTTTATGTGGTCGTGGGTGCTTTATGTGGCCGTGGGTGCTTTATGTGGTCGTGGGTGCTTTATGTGGTCGTGGGTGCTTTATGTGGTTGTGGGTGCTTTATGTGGTCGTGGGTGCTTTAGGTGGTCGTGGGTGCTTTATGTGGTCGTGGGTGCTTTATGTGGCCGTGGGTGCTTTATGAGCTCGTGGGTGCTTTATGTGGTCGTGGGTGCTTTATGTGGTCGTGGGTGCTTTATGTGGTCGTGGGTGCTTTATGTGGCCGTGGGTGCTTTATGTGATCGTGGGTGCTTTATGTGGCCGTGGGTGCGTTATGTGGCCGTGGGTGCTTTATGTGGCCGTGGGTGCTTTATGTGCTCGTGGGTGCTTTATGTGGCCGTGGGTGCTTTATGTGGCCGTGGGTGCTTTATGTGGTCGTGGGTGCTTTATGTAGTCGTGGGTGCTTTATGTGGTCGTGTGTGCTTTATGTGGCCGTGGGTGCTTTATGTGGTCGTGGGTGCTTTATGCTTTATGAGCTCGTGGGTGCTTTATGTGGTCGTGGGTGCTTTATGTGGTCGTGGGTGCTTTATGTGGTCGTGGGTGCTTTAGGTGGTCGTGGGTGCTTTATGTGGCCGTGGGTGCTTTATGTGGTCGTGGGTGCTTTATGTGGTCGTGGGTGCTTTATGTGGTCATCGGTGCTTTATGTGGTCGTGGGTGCTTTATGTGGTTTTGGGTGCTTTATGTGGTCGTGGGTGCTTTATGTGGCCGTGGGTGCTTTATGTGGTTTTGGGTGCTTTATGTGGTCGTGGGTGCTTTATGTGGTCGTGGGTGCTTTATGTGGCCGTGGGTGCTTTATGTGGTCGTGGGTGCTTTATGTGGTCGTGGGTGCTTTATGTGGTCGCGAGTGCTTTATGTGGGATTGAGGGCTTTATGTGGTCGTGGGTGCTTTATGTGGTCGTGGGTGCTTTATGTGGCCGTGGGTGCTTTATGTGGCCGTGGGTGCTTTATGTGGTCGTGGGTGCTTTATGTGGTTTTGGGTGCTTTATGTGGTCGTGGGTGCTTTATGTGGTCGTGGGTGCTTTATGTGGTCGTGGGTGCTTTATGTGGTCGTGGGTGCTTTATGTGGTCGTGGGTGCTTTATGTGGTCGTGGGTGCTTTATGTGGTCGTGGGTGCTTTTGTGGTCGTGGGTGCTTTATGTGGTCGCGAGTGCTTTATGTGGGGTTGAGTGCTTTATGTGGTCGTGGGTGCTTTATGTGGTCGTGGGTGCTTTATGTGGCCGTGGGTGCTTTATGTGGCCGTGGGTGCTTTATGTGGTCGTGGGTGCTTTATGTGGTTTTGGGTGCTTTATGTGGTCGTGGGTGCTTTATGTGGTCGTGGGTGCTTTATGTGGCCGTGGGTGCTTTATGTGGTCGTGGGTGCTTTATGTGGTCGTGGGTGCTTTATGTGGTCGTGGGTGCTTTATGTGGTCGTGGGTGCTTTATGTGGTCGTGGGTGCTTTATGTGGTCGTGGGTGCTTTATGTGGTCGCGAGTGCTTTATGTGGGATTGAGGGCTTTATGTGGTCGTGGGTGCTTTATGTGGTCGTGGGTGCTTTATGTGGCCGTGGGTGCTTTATGTGGTCGTGGGTGCTTTATGTGGTCGTGGGTGCTTTATGTGGTTGTGGGTGCTTTATGTGGTCGTGGGTGCTTTAGGTGGTCGTGGGTGCTTTATGTGGCCGTGGGTGCTTTATGTGGTCGTGGGTGCTTTATGTGGTCGTGGGTGCTTTATGAGCTCGTGGGTGCTTTATGTGGTCGTGGGTGCTTTATGTGGTCGTGGGTGCTTTATGTGGTCGTGGGTGCTTTAGGTGGTCGTGGGTGCTTTATGTGGCCGTGGGTGCTTTATGTGGTCGTGGGTGCTTTATGTGGTCGTGGGTGCTTTATGTGGTCATGGGTGCTTTATGTGGTCGTGGGTGCTTTATGTGGTTTTGGGTGCTTTATGTGGTCGTGGGTGCTTTATGTGGCCGTGGGTGCTTTATGTGGTCGTGGGTGCTTTATGTGGTCGTGGGTGCTTTATGTGGTCGCGAGTGCTTTATGTGGGATTGAGGGCTTTATGTGGTCGTGGGTGCTTTATGTGGTCGTGGGTGCTTTATGTGGCCGTGGGTGCTTTATGTGGCCGTGGGTGCTTTATGTGGTCGTGGGTGCTTTATGTGGTTTTGGGTGCTTTATGTGGTCGTGGGTGCTTTATGTGGTCGTGGGTGCTTTATGTGGCCGTGGGTGCTTTATGTGGTCGTGGGTGCTTTATGTGGTCGTGGGTGCTTTATGTGGTCGTGGGTGCTTTATGTGGTCGTGGGTGCTTTATGTGGTCGTGGGTGCTTTATGTGGTCGCGAGTGCTTTATGTGGGATTGAGGGCTTTATGTGGTCGTGGGTGCTTTATGTGGTCGTGGGTGCTTTATGTGGCCGTGGGTGCTTTATGTGGCCGTGGGTGCTTTATGTGGTCGTGGGTGCTTTATGTGGTTTTGGGTGCTTTATGTGGTCGTGGGTGCTTTATGTGGTCGTGGGTGCTTTATGTGGCCGTGGGTGCTTTATGTGGTCGTGGGTGCTTTATGTGGTCGTGGGTGCTTTATGTGGTCGTGGGTGCTTTATGTGGTCGTGGGTGCTTTATGTGGTCGTGGGTGCTTTATGTGGTCGTGGGTGCTTTATGTGGTCGTGGGTGCTTTATGTGGTCGTGGGTGCTTTATGTGGTCGTGGGTGCTTTATGTGGTCGTGGGTGCTTTATGTGGTCGTGGGTGCTTTATGTGGTCGTGGGTGCTTTATGTGGCCGTGGGTGCTTTATGTGGTCGTGGGTGCTTTATGTGGTCGTGGGTGCTTTATGTGGTTGTGGGTGCTTTATGTGGTCGTGGGTGCTTTAGGTGGTCGTGGGTGCTTTATGTGGTTTTGGTTGCTTTATGTGGTCATGGGTGCTTTATGTGGTCGTGAGTGCTTTATGTGGGATTGAGGGCTTTATGTGGCCGTGGGTGCTTTATGTGGCCGTGGGTGCTTTATGTGGCCGTGGGTGCTTTATGTGGCCGTGGGTGCTTTATGTGGTCATGGGTGCTGTATGTGGTTTTGGTTGCTTTATGTGGTCGTGGGTGCTTTATGTGGGATTGAGGGCTTTATGTGGCCGTGGGTGCTTTATGTGGCCGTGGGTGCTTTATGTGGCCGTGGGTGCTTTATGTGGCCGTGGGTGCTTTATGTGGTCGTGGGTGCTTTATGTGGTCATGGGTGCTTTATGTGGCTGTGGGTGTTTTATGTGGTTTTGGGTGCTTTATGTGGTTTCGGGTGCTTTATGTGGTTTCGGGTGCTTTATGTGGTTTTGGGTGCTTTATGTGGTTTCGGGTGCTTTATGTGGCCGTGGGTGCTTTATCTGGTCGTGGGTGCTTTATGTGGCCGTGGGTGCTTTATGTGGCCGTGGGTGCTTTTTATGTGGTCGTGGGTGCTTTATGTGGCCGTGGGTGCTTTATGTGGTCGTGGGTGCTTTATGTGGTCGTGGGTGCTTTATGTGGGATTGAGGGCTTTATGTGGTCGTGGGTGCTTTATGTGGTCGTGGGTGCTTTATGTGGTTTTGGGTGCTTTATGTGGTCGTGGGTGCTTTATGTGGCTGTGGGTGTTTTATGTGGTTTCGGGTGCTTTATGTGGTTTCGGGTGCTTTATGTGGTCGTGGGTGCTTTATGTGGGATTGAGGGCTTTATGTGGTCGTGGGTGCTTTATGTGGTCGTGGGTGCTTTATGTGGTTTTGGGTGCTTTATGTGGTCGTGGGTGCTTTATGTGGCTGTGGGTGTTTTATGTGGTTTCGGGTGCTTTATGTGGTTTCGGGTGCTTTATGTGGTCGTGGGTGCTTTATGTGGCCGTGGGTGCTTTATGTGGCCGTGGGTGCTTTTTTGTGGTCGTGGGTGCTTTTTATGTGGCCGTGGGTGCTTTATGTGGCCGTGGGTGCTTTATGTGGCTGTGGGTGTTTTATGTGGTTTTGGGTGCTTTATGTGGTTTTGGGTGCTTTATGTGGTTTTGGGTGCTTTATGTGGTCGTGGGTGCTTTATGTGGCCGTGGGTGCTTTATGTGGCCGTGGGTGCTTTATGTGGCTGTGGGTGTTTTATGTGGTTTTGGGTGCTTTATGTGGTTTTGGGTGCTTTATGTGGTTTCGGGTGCTTTATGTGGTTTCGGGTGCTTTATGTGGCCGTGGGTGCTTTTTTTGTGGTCGTGGGTGCTTTTTATGTGGCCGTGGGTGCTTTATGTGGTCGTGGGTGCTTTATGTGGTCGTGGGTGCTTTTTATGTGGCCGTGGGTGCTTTTTATGTGGCCGTGGGTGCTTTATGTGGCCGTGGGAGCTTTATGTGGGATTGGGGGCTTTGCTATTGAGCCCACTTTGGGGCTTTTGGGACAGTACTGACATGTAATGAGAGGTGGTGAAAGAGAGCGAGGAGAGGAGAGGGTCTGAAAGGGAAGGTTTCATAGGTCCACAGAGAGAAAGCAGCCAGGGTCTTCTTCTCCTCTCGCTGTCTCTCTCTCTCGATCATCGTTCTGTTCCTCTCTTCCTGCCCTCTCACCAATTTTGGTCCAGTTTGGGGACCGTAAACCCAGACATTTAAGCGCTTCTTCATGAGCCTACTGGGGCAATATGGGTAACTGTACGTCCTCCTATGTTGCTTTCCCAGCAACAATGCCATAATAGTCCTGCACATTTCTCATAGTACAGTATCATTCATCCATGTTTTCTCCTCCCTCTCTCCTACCCTGCATAGTATTGCCTGCCCCCCACCTCCCTCCCTTCCCTCTCTCCTACCCTGCATAGTATTGCCTGCCCCCCCACCTCCCTCCCTTCCCTCTCTCCTACCCTGCATAGTATTGCCTGCCCCCCCACCTCCCTCCCTTCCCTCTCTCCTACCCTGCATAGTATTGCCTGCCACCCACCTCCCTTCCCTCTCTCCTACCCTGCATAGTATTGCCTGCCCCCCCCACCTCCCTCCCTTCCCTCTCTCCTACCCTGCATAGTATTGCCTGCCCCCCCACCTCCCTCCCTTCCCTCTCTCCTACCCTGCATAGTATTGCCTGCCCCCCACCTCCTTCCCTTCCCTCTCTCCTACCCTGCATGGTATTGCCTGCACCCCACCTCCCTCCCTTCCCTCTCTCCTACCCTGCATGGTATTGCCTGCCCCCCCACCTCCTTCCCTTCCCTCTCTCCTACCCTGCATAGTATTGCCTGCACCCCACCTCCCTCCCTTCCCTCTCTCCTACCCTGCATGGTATTGCCTGCCCCCCACCTCCCTCCCTCCCTCTCTCCTACCCTGCATGGTATTGCCTGCCCCCCCCCTCCCTCCCCCCCCTCTCTCCTACCCTGCATGGTATTGCCTGCCCCCCCCCTCCCTCCCTCCTACCCTGCATGGTATTGCCTGCCCCCCACCTCCCTCCCCTCCCTCTCTCATACCCTGCATAATATTGCCTGCCCCCCACCTCCCTCCCCTCCCTCTCTCCTACCCTGCATGGTATTGCCTGCCCCCCCCACCTCCCTCCCCTCCCTCTCTCCTACCCTGCATGGTATTGCCTGCCCCCCACCTCCCTCCCCTCCCTCTCTCCTACCCTGCATGGTATTGCCTGCCCCCACCTCCCTCCCCTCCCTCTCTCCTACCCTGCATGGTATTGCCTGCCCCCCACCTCCCTCCCCTCCCTCTCTCATACCCTGCATAATATTGCCTGCCCCCACCTCCCTCCCCTCCCCTCCCTCTCTCCTACCCTGCATGGTATTGCCTGCCCCCACCTCCCTCCCCTCCCTCTCTCCTACCCTGCATGGTATTGCCTGCCCCCCACCTCCCTCCCCTCCCTCTCTCCTACCCTGCATGGTATTGCCTGCCCCCCACCTCCCTCCCCTCCCTCTCTCCTACCCTGCATGGTATTGCCTGCCCCCCACCTCCCTCCTCCCTCTCTCATACCCTGCATAATATTGCCTGCCCCCCACCTCCCTCCCTTCCCTCTCTCCTACCCTGCATAGTATTCCCTGCCCCCCACCTCCCTCCCGTCCCTCTCTCCTACCCTGCATGGTATTGCCTGCCCCCCACCTCCCTCCCTTCCCTCTCTCCACTCCCCTCAAGCTGTATAATTGACAGGCTTCAGCAGTTAAGACCTCCGACAGCTCTTTCTTCATTTGGAGACACTTTGTCGGTTTTAATCAGCCTTTTAATTGGCAGGCTGGCGGTGGATGAGTGGCACCAGGGCTTGGAGAGGAGAGCAGAGGAAAGTAGGAGGGGAGAGGGGAGGAAAGGAGGAGGGGAGAGGAGAGCAGAGAGGACACAGCGACATTCTGTCCTCGGTCCTCTCCTCCTCCCTCTCTTTGCTCCGGAGAACAGTTTTAGGTCAGTAGTGTGGGTTGCCGACACGGTTACATGAGACCAGTCTGACTGTGTAACTGACTGACACCACTTCTCAGTCACTCACTCTGGTTCATTTATTAAACCATTGAGATAAGTAGTGTTAAAGTCATTCACTCACAAAGTCAGTCATAAAATGCGCAAACACAACCTGCTTGAACACACACAACCCACACAAAGCCCACACATATTCACACACACACACACTACATATGCACACACACACATAACACACACGCAGACTGACACAACACATACATACATATTACACTCACACACACACTTTTTTAAACTCATCATTTGCTTCTGCTACTCTGTTCTTTATTTTACCTTATTATTATCTGTCCTGATACCTAGTTACTTTACCCTGCCTTCATGTACATATCTACCTCAAATACCTTATTATTATCTATCCTGATACCTAGTTACTTTACCCTGCCTTCATGTACATATCTACCTCAAATACCTTATTATTATCTATCCTGATACCTAGTTACTTTACCCTGCCTTCATGTACATATCTACCTCAAATACCTTATTATTATATATCCTGATACCTAGTTACTTTACCCTGCCTTCATGTGCATATCTACCTCAAATACCTTATTATTATCTATCCTGATACCTAGTCACTTTACCCTGCCTTCATGTACATATCTACCTGAAATACCTTATTATTATCTATCCTGATACCGAGTTACTTTACCCTGCCTTCATGTACATATCTACCTCAAATACCTTATTATTATCTATCCTGATACCTAGTTACTTTACCCTGCTTTCATGTACATATCTACCTCAAATACCTTATTATTATCTATCCTGATACCTAGTCACTTTACCCTAGTCACTTTACCCTGCCTTCATGTGCATATCTACCTCAAATACCTTATTATTATCTATCCTGATACCTAGTTACTTTACCCTGCTTTCATGTACATATCTACCTCAAATACCTTATTATTATCTATCCTGATGCCTAGTCACTTTACCCTAGTCACTTTACCCTGCCTTCATGTACATATCTACCTCAAATACCTTATTATTATCTATCCTGATACCTAGTCACTTTACCCTAGTCACTTTACCCTGCCTTCATGTGCATATCTACCTCAAATACCTTATTATTATCTATCCTGATACCTAGTTACTTTACCCTGCTTTCATGTACATATCTACCTCAAATACCTTATTATTATCTATCCTGATGTCTAGTTACTTTACCCTGCCTTCATCGACATATCTACCTCAAATATCGTATTACTATCTATCCTGATGTCTAGTCACTTTGCCCTGCCTTCATGTACATATCTACCTCAAATACCTTGTACATCTGCACATTGATCTGATACTGGTACTCCCTGTATATATCTTGTGTATTTTATGTTATTCCTCTTGTGTAAGTATTTTACTTTAATTTGTATTATTATTTTTAAACTGCCTGGTTGGGAAAGGCTCGGTAAAGTCTACACCAGTTGTATTTTCTGCATGTGACAAATAAAATGTGATTTGATTCGATTGGAAAACTCACCAATATCTCAACGTTAAGGAGGCATAAAGAATCTGTGGAACGAAGAAGGAGTAAATAGATTCCCCCATGGAGAATCCAATAAGGGCTATAGAGAACATCTCTGGGTAAATAGAATAACCTGAGGATAAAATATGTACATCTGATTTGCCATCTTCACGGGCCTGATTAGAATGTCACCAGGGGGAATATGGAGGGAGTCCTCTCATCTGGCTTGGGCTCTGAATCCTGGGTTTGGGAGGGTCTGTCTGTGGCTGAAGCTACTGGGTACTCTCTCTTCCAGCCAGGAGAATCATCTCTGCCAAGGCTTAAACTAGCACACAAAGGAAGTGGTGCTTGATGCTCTCCTCCAGCTGAGGTGTTAGTAATACCATGGGAGAGGGTACACAAGATTGCAGGGAATCCGGAATGAAAGGAAGAAAGAGTGATAGACAGATGTAGATACTGAAAAGAGAGAGAGACAGTGTGTCCCTGGGCCCAAGTTTCGCCTGAACTATTTTATATATATGTAAATATGTATAGATTTTTCTACTAGCACTGACTTTGCTGATAGCTACTTTATTGAGAAAATGTTTGCTTACTCTGACTGAGATATGTGGTTGCCCCACCAGGCTATCTTAACCCCTTACACACTGTTGATGTTATGTGTATTTTACATTTACTGCACTTTTTGCCACATTGGCTCATAACGAAATCTGAAAATACTCAGGGTATATTCAGTAACATGATAAGAATATTCTTGAAGAATTTGAGGTAGGTGCCAGATGACAAGGGTTTGAGTGAGAGGTCTAACTGGTGTTTCCAAGTGGCCACACACCTCTCTAAAGTGTGCACAGTTCCTAAGTCATTTCAACGCACTTTAATGACTGAAAAAGAGTCTTCAGCTATATGTTTTTTTTTTTAGCTCTCCTAGCTGTGCCGTTGAGGAACTAGAGTGAGCACACTTGTGGTTGTTTTGTTGGAACACAGCCCTGCATTCCCACTTTTACACAATTGCTGTTGTTGTTTACGCGATCCAAAAAATGGTCCATTATAAATCGCAATCTGGGTCAGGTGGGCATCATTCGTTAGCTTGTTCTATTGCCAATGTGATGGAACATTTTATGTTGCTGCTTTTCTATTTACCAATTTCTGTGTTCGCGCAAGTGACTGATTGAACGAATCCTCACTATCAGTAGCAGCAATTTGGCAGTACGCCCAGACCCTTGTTTTGAGAACAAAAGATATCTCAGCTTCAAGGTCTCAGCTTAGAGAGAAGAAGCATTGTGAGGTATTGGTCTGTCACATGAAGGAACCAGACGTTAGTGATCAATTATTATGAATAATGAACAAGCTAAATCATGCAAATATTACTTCCTGTGTAAGTATATAAGAGAACGGCCCCGGGAGAGCTCCTGACAGACGTTCACTATGGTGCATCAAGTTGGTTGGAACCTCTCCAGCGCGCTGACAATAAACAAACATTGATTTAAGATGGACTTTGGAGTGTCCCTGTGTAAGAATGTCCACAACACCAACATGACTAGCTAAATTATGATATAGGATCTTACAGTGTTAGGCTTTCACTAGGCATACCACAAATATAGGCTAATTCTGTTCAGGACAACCCAGGGTATAACGCCATGTCATCTTGTAACTCTACATCCAACATAGTGATCACAAACGTTTACATAGTATATTTTTGTGATATGGAAATGTGAAATGCAGGTGTTTGGCTTGCTTGTATGACTACAGAACGGTATTTATTATAATCCTCAACATGTCATCTTTCCAAATACTTAGTCCTCTGAATTTACAGCATTTCCCTTTTTTTACTAAAGTTGCACAATTAGCGGGAGGGATGGGGTCAACTTCTTGTCATGTGCGATGCTCAAGTTCAGAACGCCTGTCAGTCAAAACCCATACAGAGCTGTGAAGCGCAGAGCCTGAGCTCTGAGGTCATTTCTATCATGTTACTGTAGGGCCACTGTGTTCCAATTTAGGCACTTATGTCCAAGGCACAGTGTCCAAATCTGTCATTTTCAACCTGTATACGGGTACCAGTGTAAGGGGCTACGATGAGTGCACTAACTGTAAGGTGTCTGGATAAGAGCATTTGCTAGATGACTAAAATGTCAACGACACAAACCACAGCTGCCTCTTAGCTGTCTGTCATCTCCTTGCCGTGGCAGGTAATACCAATGTTGCATGTCCAAAGGAACACATGTATGCAAGGAAACGTTGTGCATCTGTGTGTATTTAGGTGTGTCAGTCAGTCTGAGTGTGTTTGTGAAAGCAGAAGAGGCGCTTACAGACCCCTTTATTTAATCAACAAGCACCCTGTGTATTCACCAAACCAATTAACAATCATTCATTTGCTAATGAAGGCCCTGCCGAGGGGCATGCAGACAAGACATGCAGTCAACACAGCCCAAGCACGGACAGCCCTCTCTTCCACCCCATAGAGCAGCCGGAGCCCCAGTCGTACGTCCGTTCTCACCTGCACATACTGCCTTCTCTACCTACTCAGCACAAGCTACCAACCAGCCCCTCAACAGTAAAAAAAAAGTATAATTGAATTCATTATTCCCTAGTTTTATGACTTGTTCCGCTTTGGTTTTAATTCGTCCTGTAAAATACGAGGCCCCGGATCCCCTCTCCTCCGCTGCCTTTCCCCCTCTCCTCTCCTCTCCTCTCCTCTCCTCTCCTCTCCTCTCCTCTCCCTCTCCTCTCCTCTCCTCTCCTCTCTTATCCTCTCCTCTCCTCTCCTCTCCTCTCCTCTCCTCTCCCTCTTATCCTCTCCTCTCCTCTCCTCCTCTCCTCTCCTCTCCTCCTCTCCCTCCTCCTCTCCTCTCTCTCCTCTCCTCTCCTCTCTTATCCTCTCCTCTCCTCTCCTCTCCTCTCCTCTCCTCTCCTCTCCCTCTCTTATCCTCTCCTCTCCTCTCCTCTCCTCTCCTCTCCTCTCCTCTCCTCTCCTCTCTTATCCTCTCCTCTCCTCTCCTCTCCTCTCTTATCCTCTCTCCTCTCCTCTCCTCTCCTCCTCCTCTCCTCTGCTGCCTTTCCCCCTCTCCTCTCCTCTCCTCTCCTCTCCTCTCTTATCCTCTCTTATCCTCTCTTATCCTCTCTTCTCCTCTCCTCTCCTCTCCTCTCCTCTCTTATCCTCTCCTCTCCTCTCTTATCCTCTCCTCTCCTACCCTCTCCTCTCCTCTCCTCTCCTCTCCTCTCCTCTCCTCTCCTCTCCTCTCCTCTCCTCTCCTCTCCTCTCTTATCCTCTCCTCTCCTCTCTTATCCTCTCCTCTCCTACCCTCTCGTATCCTCTCCTCTCCCAGGCTTCCCGGTACAGTGCTGCTCTGCTCCCTGTCCCGTGGTGGGTTTATGGACCGGGGGCTCCTGTGCGTGGGAGCCGTCTCTCCGCCGCTTATCAACTCCTCAAGGTTGGAGGAGAGGAGGATGTGGGAGGAGGAATTGGGGATGGGAGTGCCAGATAACATCAGAAAGCTTGGCTAGCTCTTTAATAGGCGAAACTGCTTGACCTTCAAAATGACTCCCATCTCTAACTCTGTTTTGAAGATATTGGCTGTCTACGTATTGATTTAGTAATGAGAATATAATCTGAAAACATTTCTGTCAATATTTCCTCCGCCAGGTTTGGATTCCTGGAGAGAGATGATGCCTAGGCAGTCTGCAGCAGCAGTGCAAGGTTATCAGCAGCATCTTTGTACTCTTCCGAGACATGTCTTTTGTGATAAACAGACAGTTTATTGAATAGTTTTCCTAGACACAACCTTGGCAGAGGCCTTCTGTAAACGGTGCCTGTGGGCTCCCCACCTTGGCCCTGGCCCTGATGCAAAGCACAAAAGACTGGAGATGAGGGCTCCGCTGGCAGCCTGGCTAAACCACCCGCTCCCTTGGCTTCAGTGCATTCTCTAGTCTCCTCCTTAGCTTGTATGGTGTTCAGCCTCTCTCCTTAGCATGGTGCTCAGGCTCTCTGCAGGGCAAGATATGGCCATAGCATAGCCAGCAGGGTGTTAACCTCCTGCCCTCATGCAATGCCTCACACAGTCTTATAAAGGTAGGCAATACACACACAGCCCATACAGAACACCACAGCCCATACAGAACAGCCCATACAGAAAACCACAGCCCATACACAACTGTCCATCCAGAACAGCTCATATAGAGCAGCCCATACAGAACACCACAGACCATACAGAACAACACAGACCATACAGAACAGCACAGACCATACAGAACAGCTCATATAGAACAACACAGACCATACAGAACAACACAGACCATACAGAACAACACAGACCATACAGAACAGCTCATACAGAACAACACAGACCATACAGATCACCACAGACCATACAGAACACCACAGCCCATACAGAACACCACAGCTCATACAGAGCAGCCCATATAGAACACCACAGACCATACAGAACACCACAGACCATACAGAACAGCTCATACAGAACAGCACAGACCATACAAAACACCACAGCCCATACAGAACACCATAGACCATGCAGAACAGCTCATACAAAACACCACAACCCACATCGCACTGTTTACACAATTCTCCCAGTAACCCTCCAGTATTGATAAATCATTGGATAAATAGGTGTAATTAGCACCTTATACCTGTAATGATTTACATCAAATAATAATCACAGTCAATATCTGTCCTGTAGTAATGTTTTAATAATGCTATTTCTGTGAAGTGGCTGTAATGTAAATTCCAGTTTATTTCATGTTGCTTCAATTTCTCCCTAGTTGCGTTTCATTTCATTTTCCTGGTTTGTTTTTTGTTTATTTGGATGAGGATCCAGCCCAGGCTTGGGTCCTGACTGACTGGCTGACTGACATCCCAGCCCAATGCTGTGTTTCTGTTATGGCGCAGTCATTGGCACAGAGCACCTCGGAGCATGGAACCACGCCATTGGCACACAGCACACTGCCTCTGGGGTTACTCAGGGAAGATGGCTGCTGGAGAGTGAATGGTTTCATTTCATCGTGTCTGTCGACATATAAATGGAGTACAGATCATAAAGCATTATGATGCTCACAGACAGGGACACGGTTGTAAATCCAAACTGCGCATGTCTGGGTGGGTGAGAGGAGGTGATGGAGTCAGATGTATCGTGGTGCATTTTCAGTACACACGCCGTTAGCAGTCCTGATGAGGGTCAGTAGGAATGACGATAATCATTAGAACAATAATAGCCAATAAACTGTTAATACCTTAGTTTGTTTTAAAGAACACAGATTGGCATCAAGGGGGTTCTCACATGATATACAGTGGAGAAGGTTAGAACCACAATGTCTGTGTAATCTGTATCCCCTGCCTGCTGAAAAGCAATAAAAATCTAATCAGAATTAAAATGACATGAAAAAGCTAAATATGCTTTTCTGGAGTTCTGTCAATGTTGTGTGTTAACCACCCTTCATTTTTGGGGTTCTCACATAATATACAATAAACTATCTTATGCAATGGTTTTAATGTAGGCCACCTGCATGGTGTGGTGTTCAGGGTACATGTAGGGCCTCTATTTTTGTGGTGGTAGTGTGTGGGTCGGGTTCTGATGATGTCATGTTCAGTTGTTAGCATAGCAGGAAGTATAGTGGGAGGTTGGTTGGCTAGGTCTAGCACCACAGCACCGCCAGGGGGATTTGGAGGGTGGCAGGATTTCCCTGTGATCCAGAAAAGTCTGATGAGAGACTGAGAGGAAGAGAGAGAGAGAGAGAGAGAGAGAGAGAGAGAGAGAGAGAGAGAGAGAGAGAGAGAGAGAGAGAGAGAGAGAGAGAGAGAGAGAGAGAGAGAGAGAGTGAGAGAGAGAGAGAGAGAGAGAGAGAGAGAGAGAGAGAGAGAGAGAGAGAGAGAGATAGCAACACAATTAGGCCCAACCAAATCATGAGAAAACAAAAATGTAATTACTTGACACATTGGAAAGAATGAACAAAACAACAGAGCAAACTTGAGTGCTATTTGTCCCTAAACAGAGAGTACACCGTGGCACATTGCCTGACCACTGTGACTGACCCAAACTTAAGGAAAGCTTTGACTATGTGCAGACACAGTGAGCATAGCCTTGCTATTGAGAAAGGCCACCGTAGGCAGACCTGGCTCTCAAGAGAAGACAGGCTATGTGCTCACTGCCCACAAAATGAGATGGACGCTGAGCTGCACTTCTTAACCTCCTGACAAATGTATGACCATATTAGAGACACATATTTCCCTCAGATTACACAGATCCACAAAGAATTAGAAAACAAACCCAATGTGCCATCATAGCAGCAAGATGTGTGACCTGTTGCCACAAGAAAAAAGGACAACCAGTGAAAAACAAACACCATTGTAAATACAACCAAATATATTCATATTTATTTTCCCTTTTGTACTTTTGTAACTATTTGCACATAATATGACATTTGAAATGTCTTTATTCTTTTGTGTAATGTTTATTGTTAATCTGTATTGTTTATTTCAGTTTTGTTTATTATCTATTTCACTTTCTTTGGCAATTTAAACATATGTTTCCCATGCCAGTAAATCCCCTTACATTGAATTGAATTGAGATAGAAGAGGGTGTGTGTGTGAAAGAGACAGGGAGGGCGAGAGAAGGAGAGAGTAAGAAAGAACATGGAGTGAAGAAGGAGACAGTCAGAGATATGGATAAGGAGAAAGAGAGAGAACAGGGCACGAACAAATAGAGACAGACAGAGAAAGTAAGGGAAGTTTGTTTTTACTCCCTTGACAGAAAGCTTCTCAACCACCGCATTACTGACTAGATTACCATGCTGCTGTTTACTCTGTTTTTGAGCAGGCCTGGACTGGTTTGACACTGCTGTGTGTGTGTGTGTGTGTGTGTGTGTGTGTGTGTGTGTGTGTGTGTGTGTGTGTGTGTGTGTGTGTGTGTGTGTGTGTGTGTGTGTGTGTGTGTGTGTGTGTGTGTGTGTGTGTGTGTGTGTGTGTGTGTGTGTGTGTGTGTGTGTGTGTGTGTGTGTGTGTGTGTGTGTGTGTGTGTGTGTGTTTTGCAGGGTTGGTCACTGTCTTCTGGGTTAACACATTCTGGGACAGCTCTGTATGGTGTTAAGGCGTGTTGTGTTCTCAGTATAGAAAAAACACAGTCCCTTTTCTTAGTATATATGACCGACTCGGTCTTATGTAGCAACATTTGAAATGGTGTTTTTTACATTGGATAAAAGTAGAGACTCAGAGCAAGAAAATGGTATGTCATACACTACAGTTGAGGAACAATTGGAAAGTCATTCTGCTTTGAAAGTTGATAAACTTGTAACCCCACTTTAGAGAAAATGGCCTTGAATATTTTGTTACACCTACTGGTGAGCTCTTCTTTGTCACATCAAATCAAATTTTATTTGTCACATACACATGGTTAGCAGATGTTAATGCGAGTGTAGCGAAATGCTTGTCCTTCTAGTTCCGACAGTTTAGTAATAACCAACAAGTAATCTAACTAACAATTCCAAAACTACTGTCTGATACACAGTGTAAGGGGATAAAGAATATGTACATAAGGATATATGAATGAGTGATGGTACAGAGCAGCATAGGCAAGATACAGTAGATTGTATCGAATACAGTATATACATATGAGATGAGTATGTAAACAAAGTGGCATAGTTAAAGTGGCTAGTGATACATGTATTACATAAGGATGCAGTCGATGATATAGAGTACAGTATATACGTATGCATATGAGATGAATAATGTAGGGTAAGTAACATTATATAAGGTAGCATTGTTTAAGGTGGCTAGTGATATATTTACATAATTTCCCATCAATTCCCATTATTAAAGTGGCTGGAGTTGAGTCAGTGTCAGTGTGTTGGCAGCAGCCACTCAATGTTAGTGGTGGCTGTTTAAGAGTCTGATGGCCTTGAGATAGAAGCTGTTTTTCGGTCTCTCGGTCCCAGATTTGATGCACCTGTACTGACCTCGCCTTTTGGATGATAGCGGGGTGAACAGGCAGTGGCTTGGGTGGTTGATGTCCTTGATGATCTTTATGGCCTTCCTGTAACATCGGGTGGTGTAGGTGTCCTGGAGGGCAGGTAGTTTGCCCCCGGTGATGCGTTGTGCAGACCTCACTACCCTCTGGAGAGCCTTACGGTTGTGGGCGGAGCAGTTGCCGTACCAGGCGGTGATACAGCCCGCCAGGATGCTCTCGATTGTGCATCTGTAGAAGTTTGTGAGTGCTTTTGGAGACAAGCCGAATTTCTTCAGCCTCCTGAGGTTGAAGAGGCGCTGCTGCGCCTTCTTCACGATGCTGTCTGTGTGAGTGGACCAATTCAGTTTGTCTGTGATGTGTATGCCGAGGAACTTAAAACTTGCTACCCTCTCCACTACTGTTCCATAGATGTGGATAGGGGGGGTGTTCCCTCTGCTATTTCCTGAAGTCCACAATCATCTGCTTAGTTTTGTTAACGTTGAGTGTGAGGTTATTTTCCTGACACCACACTCTGAGGGCCCTCACCTCCTCCCTGTAGGCCGTCTCGTCGTTGTTGGTAATCAAGCCTACCACAGTTGTGTCGTCCGCAAACTTGATGATTGAGTTGGAGGCGTGCGTGGCTACGCAGTCGTGGGTGAACAGGGAGTACAGGAGAGGGCTCAGAACGCACCCTTGTGGGGCCCCAGTGTTGAGGATCAGCGGGGTGGAGATGTTGTTGCCTACCCTCACCACCTGGGGGCGGCCCGTCAGGAAGTCCAGTACCCAGTTGCACAGGGCGGGGTCGAGACCCAGGGTCTCGAGCTTGATGACGAGCTTGGAGGGTACTATGGTGTTGAATGCCGAGCTGTAGTCGATGAACAGCATTCTCACATAGGTATTCCTCTTGTCCAGATGGGTTAGGGCAGTGTGCAGTGTGGTTGAGATTGCATCGTCTGTGGACCTATTTGGGCGGTAAGCCGGAAGTGAGTGCTACGGGGCGGTAGTCGTTTAGCTCCTGTGAAGTCGTGACGCGCGACATACGCCTAGTTTACTTAAACGAGACACAAATGGACGCTAAGAATATGTATCTAGGAATCACAGATGTGTAGTGTGGGGTTTGAGGAGAGAAGGGGATAGACACTGTTTGTGAGGAAGGCATGCCTGGCACGTATAGCTCAGCCGAGCAAAAGAGCTTTGCTTCCTCCTCCTCACCTGGGGAAATGAAGAGAAGGTGAGAGAAAAAACAGTTAAATTCGCTCCGGGCTACTGTTACCTTGCAGTCGCCGAGGAATGAAACATATCATTCTGCCGCTGCATATATTCCAGCTCTCCCAGAGACACACAGATACTGCTCAGTTCTTACACACGTGAATGCAAACAAATGCACATGCATATACACACAGACACACGCATGAACACACACACTATACATAAAACCAAGAAAATGCTACAGAGGATCGTTCACACTGCACTGTACGTCAGACAACCAGGAACACTACAGAGGAGAGAGAAGTCCCCCAGGCAGCAGAGGACCTCTAGTTCTTTTTCTTTTTTTATTCCATGGATGTCTAAAAAATAATGATGTTGGTTTCTCCCTGGCTGTCACCCTGGCCTTGTGTCCCTTTGACTCCCTGCCATTTGCATAGGCAGCACTCTGTTCTGTTATTCCCCCGTGCAGGATAGATATATGGGTCGGCTTTAAGAAAACTCCACTTTGGAGAGTGGGGCCGTGCACAGTGCGTGGGGGACACGGGTGGAGGATGGTAAGTGATAGTGATGGAAGGTGGTGATATAAATAGAAGTGGTGGTGACAGGATAATGTATGGCCCTTTCTGCCAGGCGGGGGTTCAGGCCTGTCAGTGAGACAACCGGGGGAGAGGGGGGATGAGGGAGAGAGAAGGAGAGGGGGCTGAGAAGCGGAGGGGAAATGAGGGCTGTGGGGGTGTTGTCTTTTCCAGGTCACTGTGGGCTCCTATAGGTGCAGGAAGGAAGAGGCCTTGATTAATTATGATCGTTGTCGTCATCATCCTGGCCAGTGGCATTAATCAACCTGGTGTCAAGAGACAGGACGGGACAAGGGGAGGTGGATGTCCTACAGTGGGTGTTAGGGGGCTGTAGCTCTGGACTCAACCCCACCACCAACACACCTTTACTGGGTGTCAGCATTGAAGTCCATGTGTCCACAAAGTGCAGCTTTCTCCAAGCTGACCCCTCAGAGCCCTGTCAGTATACGATCTGTTTTCTCACACGCAGCACAGTTACATTGTGATCAATGCTCTTTACGATGTGCCAATACAGCCGGCAGCATATCAATCCACTGCGGCGAAACTTGACATGCAGCCAGCTAGCCAACTGAAAATGCTATTTGTCACGACAGTGTAGGTCGTTTGCTATGAACTGTAATGAGCGCTTCTGACAAGTCATTTTAATGTCAGCATTTAATGTGGCAGGTCATGTTCATTATGAAGTAATATGACATTTATGAGCGTAGATATCAAAATACTTTACAGTGTTCACAATCAGCTTAGCATGCATTTTCCCAATACATATCACGTTTATAGGACATGATAGTTGATATTTGATTGCCCTTGGCGTGTAGGTCCTTCTCTACCCCCTCTTCCACTATTTTTCTGCTCTTGTCTTCCTCTCTTTCAGCTACCCATCTCCTCCTCCCCCTCTCTCTCTCTCTCTCTCTCTCTCTCTCTCTCTCTCTCTCTCTCTCTCTCTCTCTCTCTCTCTCTCTCTCTCTCTCTCTCTCTCTCTCTCTCTCTCTCTCTCTCTCTCTCTCTCTCTCTCTCTCTCTCTCTCTCTCTCTCTCTCTCCCTCTCTCTCTCTCTCTCTCTCTCTCTCTCTCTCTCTCTCTCTCTCTCTCTCTCTCTCTTTCTCTCTCTCTGTCTCTGTCTCTCTCTCTGTTTCTCTCTCTCGCGCGCCCTCTCTCGCTCTCTCACTCTCTCTCTCTCTCTGTTAATGACAGACAGCTCCATGCAGCCATGACAACAGAACCCTGGATCAGATCAGCTCTGAGCGTTGTTGTGCGTCCCAGGCCCAGCCCATTCTGTTCAGGCTTCAGACGTCCCCCCTAGCTGACTTTTATGAATCAGTGTACACAGCTGGGAGCGTGGCAGGATTTGTCTTTATAAGGCAGCCTGTCACGTCCACAGCAGCCCCACTTCATTTATTCCACTTGCGTAGATTAAGCCTGGCATTACAAGTAAGGTCACACTATGAATCATTGTTACCTCGACACCACTGGTGCTACTGAGCATGCCTGGGAGCGGCGGGCGGGTGGGTGCCGGCATCGCGATATGCTGCTCCACCCCAGGGCCTCTGAATGGAGGACATTTCCATCAGCCTCTTCATGTCCCTGTTTCCATTATTCTAGAATCCTCTGGATCCAGACAGATCCACATCCCACCAGGTGTGTTAGGAGTGGGGCTGACAGGTGTGGTAGGAGTGGGGCTGACAGGTGTGGTAGGAGTGGGGCTGACAGGTGTGGTAGGAGTGTGGCTGGCAGGTGTGGCAGGAGTGGGGCTGACAGGTGTGGTAGGAGTGGGGCTGACAGGTGTGGTAGGAGTGGGGCTGACAGGTGTGAGTAGGAGTGGGGCTGACAGGTGTGGTAGGAGTGGGGCTGACAGGTGTGAGTAGGAGTGGGGCTGACAGGTGTGGTAGGAGTGGGGCTGACAGGTGTGGTAGGAGTGGGGCTGACAGGTGTGAGTAGGAGTGGGGCTGACAGGTGTGGTAGGAGTGGGGCTGACAGGTGTGAGTAGGAGTGGGGCTGACAGGTGTGGTAGGAGTGGGGATGACAGGTGTGGTAGGAGTGGGGATGACAGGTGTGGTAGGAGTGGGGATGACAGGTGTGGTAGGAGTGGGGCTGACAGGTGTGGTAGGAGTGGGGATGACAGGTGTGGTAGGAGTGGGGATGACAGGTGTGAGTAGGAGTGGGGCTGACAGGTGTGAGTAGGAGTGGGGCTGACAGGTGTGAGTAGGAGTGGGGCTGACAGGTGTGGTAGGAGTGGGGATGACAGGTGTGAGTAGGAGTGGGGCTGACAGGTGTGGTAGGAGTGGGGATGACAGGTGTGGTAGGAGTGGGGCTGACAGGTGTGAGTAGGAGTGGGGCTGGCAGGTGTGGTAGGAGTGGGGCTGACAGGTGTGGTAGGAGTGGGGCTGACAGGTGTGGTAGGAGTGGGGCTGGCAGGTGTGGCAGGAGTGGGGCTGACAGGTGTGGTATGAGTGGGGCTGACAGGTGTGAGTAGGAGTGGGGCTGACAGGTGTGGTAGGAGTGGGGCTGACAGGTGTGGTAGGAGTGGGGCTGACAGGTGTGGTAGGAGTGGGGATGACAGGTGTGGTAGGAGTGGGGCTGACAGGTGTGGTAGGAGTGGGGCTGACAGGTGTGGTAGGAGTGGGGCTGACAGGTGTAGGAGTGGGGCTGAGTAGGAGTGGGGCTGACAGGTGTGGTAGGAGTGGGGCTGACAGGTGTGGTAGGAGTGGGGCTGACAGGTGTGGTAGGAGTGGGGCTGACAGGTGTGGTAGGAGTGGGGCTGACAGGTGTGGTAGGAGTGGGGCTGACAGGTGTGAGTAGGAGTGGGGATGACAGGTGTGGTAGGAGTGGGGCTGACAGGTGTGGTAGGAGTGGGGCTGACAGGTGTGGTAGGAGTGGGGCTGACAGGTGTGGTAGGAGTGGGGATGACAGGTGTGGTAGGAGTGGGGATGACAGGTGTGGTAGGAGTGGGGCTGACAGGTGTGGTAGGAGTGGGGCTGACAGGTGTGAGTAGGAGTGGGGCTGACAGGTGTGGTAGGAGTGGGGCTGACAGGTGTGGTAGGAGTGGGGCTGACAGGTGTGGTAGGAGTGGGGCTGACAGGTATGGTAGGAGTGGGGCTGACAGGTGTGGTAGGAGTGGGGCTGACAGGTGTGGTAGGAGTGGGGCTGACAGGTGTGAGTAGGAGTGGGGATGACAGGTGTGGTAGGAGTGGGGCTGACAGGTATGGTAGGAGTGGGGCTGACAGGTGTGGTAGGAGTGGGGCTGACAGGTGTGGTAGGAGTGGGGCTGACAGGTGTGGTAGGAGTGGGGCTGACAGGTGTGGTAGGAGTGGGGATGACAGGTGTGGTAGGAGTGGGGCTGACAGGTGTGAGTAGGGAGGTGGAGGGGAAGAGTGAGTTACAGACAGGTGTGAGATGAGTTGAAGTCTCTCACTTCATTTCACTGGGCAGGTAAAACTGTCAGGTGTCAATGTCTCTGGCTTGCTGTCTTACTACATAGACAGGGGATGATAACCCATAGCGCTGTGATGTCTGGCCAGGTGATAGGTGTTTTCATCATTGGTTTGAACGCCGTACGTCCAAGGCCACTTTAGTGTCCTCTGAAAATAACCCACTGAATAATGCTGTGTTTGAATTGGTGTTTGAGTGTAAACACCAAGATCAAAAGAGTTTCTATTGATTATAATATTGAACAGTATATTTCTATTTCATTTATACCCTCTCCTCATCTTTCATTTGGCACAACTGACCTGTTTTCTCCCTCGTGGGATTATAATTGAAAGGTCAGTAATGACTCTTCCTAACTAACACAAACAGCCAATGACTCTCCTGTGTTCCTCTACAGAGAGGCAGAGAGACTGAGGTAAAAGCAGCGTGGCGGCCATAGTGGCCGGTGGACTCAGTCCTCTTCACCTCAACCTGACCTGATTTTTAAAGCCCAGGTACTCGGGGACTCAGGGACAGACGGCATGGGGGACAGCAGCCATTTGTCCTTGTGAGGGAGGCTCAGAGGAGCTCTTATCCTTTTACCTCACCTCGGTTTGTGTTGGTCTTTATATCAGGGTGCCCCTTCACTGACTTTAACACAGTGTCCCTCGCTGTGTCTCTTAGAAGGACGTCTCCTTGAGAAAGGAACTTGACAGAGGAGAGTGAGATGCTCGGTGTGTCTCTTAGAAGGACGTCTCCTTGAGAAATGAACTTGACAGAGGAGAGTGAGATGCTCAGTTTGTATTAACACAATGCCATTGCGTTGTGATAATGCACATTTCCTTGTGTACTGTACCCACATGCCAGTTTTATTAGGAGAGTTTGAAGGTGTGTCCAGTGTGTTAGAGATGTGCTGCGTGCAGGTGTGTGTGTGTGTGTGTGTGTGTGTGTGTGTGTGTGTGTGTGTGTGTGTGTGTGTGTGTGTGTGTGTGTGTGTGTGTGTGTGTGTGTGTGTGTGTGTGTGTGTGTGTGTGTGTGTGTGTGCGTCAGGTGTGTCTCAGCCCTATGAGTACAGTAGTATTGTACATGGGAGCGTCATCATAGTCTTGGTGGGTTGTATCTTTTCCACCGGCTGTTGTGGGGAGATTTCTCCTCCTTTTACTACGTCACTGAAACAGACTCGTAAGTCATGAATGAACTCCGTTCCACTCCAACACCCTGGCTCTCTCTCCCCTCATCCAGCTCCATCCTTAACATCTTATAGCCAGCCGTCAATCAGGCTAATCTGCTCTCTCTCTCACATAGCAAAAGAGTCTCTTGGATTTATCGTTTACATCAAAGCACGACAGTGCCTGGCTGCCTTCAGAACTCAGCTGCCCAAGCAGCAAGCTGTCCAGTCAACATGTGTTAGATCTAACACAGGCCCACCCTCATCGGGGCGGCAGGGTAGCCTAGTGGTTAGAGCGTTGGACTAGTAACCGAAAGGTTGCAAGTTCGAATCCCCGAGCTGACAAAGTACAAATCTGTCGTTCTGCCCCTGAACAGGCAGGTAACAAACTGTTCCTAGGCCTTCATTGAAAATAAGAATTTGTTCTTAACTGACTTGCCTCGTTAAATAAAGATAAAATAAAAAGGGTCAGAGGCAATTTAGGACGTGTGTTTTGGTAGAATCCACAATCAGGGATCTTCAATGTGATCCTATAGACATAAGGATA